>NC_133224.1:2199328-2366828 GCF_040436345.1 Pagrus major
CAGAATTTAGCGTTGTAAAACTTATTGGGTTTAAGTATTAATGAGACCCCCGAGCTGGAGGAACCTCCCATGACACTGTGTATATAAGCTGTGTGGGAGCGTTAGTTTCCCTGTTATGCCAAAAATTAACAAGACTTAGTGACAAACTGTGCCAACGTTGTTCAGCAGAAGTCATCGGAGTGAAAATGGAAACTGTGTCCATTAGTTGAACAGGCTGGTGAGTTCTCCTCCCAACAGGCAGCCTCTCACTGCAGATTCAGACTTTGCCAAAGCAATAACCAACACTGTGGAGTGTTTCAGTGTTTTGTGTTTTTAACAGCTCCATTTTCAGTGACCTGAAACATCTTTTACATGAGCACTGAAGGCCAAAACGTAGAGAAAAGGCTTTGTTTTTAGAAATATGTGTACGTGTGGACAGGGCCGTCCTTCTAGAATAAAAATTTAGGCTCTGTTATAATGTGACTGAACACATGAATCCATCCATTGTGCCTGTCATGTATACATTCGTTCAGGGATTATAAACTGAATGTAGACTGGTGCTAAATCTGTGAGACTCACCAGGTTTTATTGGAGTTTTTGTTCTGCACTGAAAAAAGTTGAATAAACTGTTTGGTTTTTTACTGTAGCTGGGAATTTAAAAATGATTGTTGAACATGAACTTATTGAATTATGAATTAATACCCAAAAAAATTGTACGTGAATAAATTTTTTGTATATTTTTACTGGAGTTTTTTTAAATTAAATAAATCACATATTCAACTGTACTTTTCTCTGAGTTTTCTTTTAAAGATTTTTATCATTATAGTTATTTGCAACTGTGAGACCAAACAAATCACACTGACTGCATTTCCTGCGTCAAGTCATTTGCTGGATGCATTACTACATTTCATGGCATGTTACCACTAGCAGCTGTCTGATTAAAAAGGAGCTTCTGCATCACCAGCGTCTGCAGGAATATTCATCACGTCATGTGAGAGATCAGGCGGAGATACAAACACTTCTCCATAAACAGACTCTGTCGGCTTTGGACAGAGCCAAGCTAGCTGTTTCCCCATTTTTCTGGTCTTTATGCTAAGCTAAGCTAACTTGGACTAACACAAAACTAACTAACTAACTAACTAAGCTAACACAAAAGGCAGCATGTTTTCATGAAAATGACACTGCAGGTTACGTTGCACAACCAGGAGCAGGATCAAAGTTTGTGTTCCAGAAATCCTTTTAAGGTTTAATCCGCAGTTTTATTTATTCATGTCTGTGCACACTTTCTGCTCACTTTTTGTAAATCTCTTCATGTGTTGACCACATGAGCTTATGTTTAAATAATGATTGTAATGTGATACAATAAGATCTGACGTCTGGGGGGAGGGATACTTGTATTTAAACTTGCTTTGTATTTGGGATAAAGTATTGATTCTTAATTTAATCTTTGTTATTTTTTATATAAATCTATATACATATTTTCTAAATCTCTCCTTTTGTATGTTCACTACACTGTCATGAAATAAAGCACTCTCCCTTTTTAAAACAATGCTGGCTTCATTCACACAATCCTGCTCTCAGACCTGAAAACAGATAAAGAGCCCCCCCTAGTGGTTTAATTATAACACTGCATTTCTTTTTGATTCAATCCTGGATCAAGTCAAAGTCCATATTATAGCTTAAACATGAACAGTAAGAGCACTCAGAGCAGTAAACTGTCCCCTGGCAGTGTTTTACTATCATATCTGATGTTTCTGGATTAATATTACAGCTGCATTCATTAATTTGTGTTGCAAGTTGTTTTTTTTGGGTTACATTCTGAGACAACACTGTGCTTATGGTCTGGTTAAGTTTATACACAAAAAAACATTTGTTTAGGGTTGGGAAATATAATGTTTTGGCTTAAAACACCCAGTTTTGTTGCCACAAATATTATTGGGAATGTCCCAGTGTCCTCTTCAGAAAGGACATGATGAAGTGTATTAGTCTTCCATTGGACTAATAGTGGTGTAATGCCCTCTGCACCTTTAGCAGAAAATAAATGACATGAAATAATTACGACAGAAAATGTTTTGACTGAAATCTGTTCTACTCATCATATATTCTTCCAAACAACAATGTGCAAGCTCTGCTAAGGTCGACAATGTGAACACAGTTTTCCCTTTCCTGACCAAGCTCCTCAAAATATATGTGACATTGCAGGAGACAACGACTTCAGTGAAGACAGGCTCCCAGATCTTATGCTGCTCTCCACTGAGAGAAACATCCCTGTTGACCTTAACAAACTTATAAATACAAACTCGTGGCCAAATGAAGAATCCCACTGTGACTGTACGACCCTGACCATCCCTACCAACCCAAACATCTCAGCAGACATCTCATTCTCACTGTCGTCACCACTTGTGTATCTCTGTGAAATAATATTGTTCCCTGTGTGTTTATTATAGTGCTGCAGGAGTTATAATCACACAGTAAAATGTTAAGATCTTAACCAGGGTTAGTAACTACTTCACTATAAATGTATAATGACTGTCTGCACGTTGGTGCCTCACCGCGTCCAGCCAGGGCCCTTTGTATATTTTACTATATACATACAGTAAGTGTAATAATGATTATTAAAATCCCCAGTATCAGGTTATAACGTGTTATTGTTAAAATAATAAATTACTGTTACCCCAGAAATGTTCACTGATATCTGGTCCGTTCATTATCTGCAATTTATTATTGGTTTTATTTGGTTCCTAAGAATTTCTTGTATAATTACAAAGTCCAGTTTTTCTGAAATGGTTTCTTATGAAATGCAAACATGTATATATGTGTGTGTGTGTATGATCAGGAGGCTTCTCTCTGTCTCACATTAGTTTAAGTCGCTTCTTTTGGGCTCGTCTCCACAGACTTTATTGCTTGTTTCTCAGGTCTGGCAACACCGGAAGACGTCACTTCCGCTTCACAGGTAAGCTGTGACGTAGTTTTGTTCCCCATGCGACCAGTCGATGTGTAACGGTAAGGTAACGAAGGTAAGGCCAGACGATACAGCGACATATAATTAGTTAGCCAGAGATAATGTCACCTGAGCAGCTGCGGGTCTTTATGTTCTTCATGGGGGCGATGGGCGCTTGTGGAGACTCAGCTTCAACTTATCTTCATTATTCGCCTTATTTTCAATGGAAACACAAAGTCAGACGGAGCTGCTTCAGTCACCGTGCTAGCTATGAGCCACCGAGCGGAGCAAGCTACTCAAAGTCTCGAGTTGAAAGAGGAATGGACACAGTAAATACTGTTGGTGGTAACCGGGAGGGTCTGTGAGCCGACCTACGAGGAAGTTAGCCGCGAGCTAGCTGATTTCTAGCTTTCGGGGTTAGCCCTAACCCTTACTTTCGGTTTGGCACCTGGCCAACTTGAGTGGAGATAACATAATTTAATCATGCGGCTCTAATAGACTTTGCAAATGTTGTCGGAGCAAATGGCTCAAATTGTGACAGTCAAACGAGTCATTTCTTGGATGTTGTGACGCTCAAAAATAAAATATGGAAAAAAGTCTTCGTGGCGTTGTAATTACACAGTTTGGCCACTAGGAGAGGCGCTTAAAACACATAAAACTGCAAAAGCAGGCTAAATTTTGAAAGTATCCAACTTACACCATTGTTGACACATCATGTATGATTTAATGTAAAGCATTTTTGTTATTTGTGTTTTTGTTAGCTACATGCTTATTGACAGCTTTATTTGCCATTCAGGACCCTCAGGTTGTTGGTTTCATTCAAAACAGAAGTTGTGTTTCTGTTTTCATGATTCCCAAACTGCTTTTGTGTAAAGCTGCAGAGAAGTTACTGGAGACTGAATGGAGGACTGTTATAATAACTACACTGGATTATAAAACACATCGACCAGCGTCCTGTGTTGTGTGTATGTTGTTGTCGACGATCCAAAGGCTCAGTGCACTCAGAATATATGTTTTATATGTTTTTATCACCCGTTTGTTGCACAAAAATGTTATTTTTCCTGAAACAGTTGTAATAAATGTGCTACTTGCTTTTTAATACTTAAAACAGTTTCTCTTTTTTTAACAGACCTTCCAGCAGGAAAACACAACCTCTATCATGATCCATTTAACCCAAACAGTAAGTTGAACTTGCTTCATAATACAGCACCCGGATCATCGGGGAAACCTTCAGGAGGTGAAGAGTGAATTTTAAATAGTGATGAATGTTGTCAAATGTCCAGGTTCATATTTAATGACTGTTATAATAACAACACTGGATTATAAAACACAGCGACCAGCGTCCTGTGTTGTGTGTATGTTGTTGTAGATGATACAAAGGCTCAGTGCAAAACACAGTTTTGTTTCTGTTTCTCTTCAACAGTGTTGCAGCGCCCAAATACAATCATTGCAGGAGAAGATGGTGACACAGTGATTCTCCCATGTTCAACAAAGAACAAGACGGATCTCAGCCTTGAAGAAGTTGAGTGGTTGTTTGAGGATCCACCAGGGGAATATAAAACTGTCCATGCGTATTTTCAGCATAAAGATTACCTTTATGATCAGAGAGACGACTTCAGAACCCGAACATCTCTCTTCAAGGAGGAACTGTCCTCAGGGAATTGTTCTCTACGCCTGAAAGGAACCACATCTCATAGTGGCAGATACCACTGCTATGTTTCAGGGCATCAAAGCTGTAATGTAACCCTCAAAGGTACGTACTAATACTCACTATTTTATCATCATGAGATTTATAACTAAAATGGACACGAGATGCTTCACAGGTTATAAACAGTCACTTTCTTACAGTAGTTTGATGCAGTTATGTGACATTAAATCAGATGTCTAGATGATGTGAGCACAAATTGTGTTTTACTATCATTTCATTGTTGATTACAATCATCTTATCTGCAGTCAGTCACAACTTGGTGAACAAACTGAGCTCATACAAATGTTCTTTTCCCTGAAACAGATGTAATAAATGTGCTGCTTGCTTTTTAATACTTAAGAGTTTCTCTTTTTTAACAGTCCATCCAGAAGGAGAAAACACCTCTCAGAACCTTCTGAAAGTTACCGCGTCTCCATATAACCCAAACAGTAAGTAGAACCTGCTTCATCATACAGCGCCCGGATCATCGGGAAACCTTCAGTGAGGTGAAGAGTGCAGCTGTTGCCAGCCACTGATTTTTATAGTACAGATGTTAAAGGAAGTGGAACGTACTCGTCACTTTGTTATTAAAATGGCCCCAACAACAACAACATGGTCATACTTGGCACCATTGTGTCAGTGGATCAGTGTGGTACAAGTGGTACTTATTGCCTCCGCCAAGGAGGTTATGTTTGTTGACTTTCAACTGGTTTTATTGCACTTACAATAACACGTGTCGTCACCTCGAGTTATCTTCTTCACTTCTCTCCCCTCTCTGCCGCTGCATACGCCCGTCTCTCTCTCTCCCCTGCTCTCTCTGTGTGAAGAGCAGCCCCGCCCCTCAGGGATCAGAGCGACAGGGAGACAGAGAGCAGCGCAGGGAAGAAGCAGTTTATGGTGCTGTGGAAAAAAACTGCAGCCATCGGCCACTATCGGAGCCAAGTTCCGCCGATTCCGATAGTTTGTAAAACGTCCTATCGGCGCGGATTAATCGGCCAAACCGATTAATCGGTCGACCTCTAGCTGGTAGTGGATGAACTGGAGGCAACAGTTAAACTGCAGTTTATGGCAACCAGCACATCTCCAACTCATCCTCAGCACTGTTCACCTTAACGTGTTGTGGAAACACCATGACAGCAGCTGTACGCTTGAAAAGTGTTGTGTGCTTTTGTTTCCCTTCCTCTCAGCAAAAGCATGCAGCCCCCTGCAACTGTGAACAACTGGAATACATTATGTACATGGAGGAACTGAGAAATATGATGTTGGAAATCTGCAGCAAAGCACTAACACTCACCTCTCTCCTACATTCTTTCAGATGGCACAGACGGACTGACGAATTACGGGGCTATTGGTGGTGGTGTTGTTGCTGCTGTTCTTGGCATCATCATCGCTTTGGTGGTCTACCTTCGCCGTAAGTCAAACATCTCTCAACTTTATCATTATTGACACATTTCCTGTTAAACAGACACTCAAGTTGAAAAGTTGTTTCACTCGTCCTGTTCTTGGTTTAACTTTTGCTGCTCCTCTGAGCTCAGTCAACAACGCTGACAGTTAACATCCACTGCCAACAGTCAGTGTGACTGTGTGAAGTAGTGTCCTTTTTTTTTGTGACGTAGGACGCAACTTAAAATACAATGAAGTGGACACTTTGTCATCGTCGCTTTCTCAAAATGAACGTTTGATGCCTCACGCTGCAGTTGTTAACATGAACATAAAGTCGACCCAATGAAGCCGTCACGTGTTTAAGTTATCCCTGTGAAATATGTTTACTTATCAATAGTGAGCTGGGAGGTAATTTGAGGTGATGGAGGAGCTGTAATACCGACTGTAAGGGGGACACAAGATGATAACTGGTGTAGAAAATGAGGAGGAACTAACTTGGCGACCAAACTGAGCTCATAAAACTGTTCCTTTCTTGAAACAGTAATAAATGTGCTGCATGCTTTTTCAATACTTAAAAAGTTTCTCTCTCCCTTTTTTTTTTTTTTTACAGTCTGCTCAGGAAGTAAGGCCAACACCCCTGAAACCCATCAGAGAGTTTCCTACCGGCCTGCGCCACCACCTCAAGATCAAGGTAACCCAAAATCTGAGGTGATGGAGGAGCTATAATAACCTGAGGGGGTCACAAGATGATAACTGGGGTGGAAAATTTAATTCTGCAGCAAAGTTTAATGGAATCCAACAGATTGTTGTCTCAGCAGTGCAGAACATTACAATTACAAGTTAAAACAATAAAAAGGCACAAAAAAGTTATTAAACTGATTCCTCAGTACAAAGCATGAAGAACCATTAGCCAGCACTGCAGACTAATGACAGTCCGTTCTGTTTGCATGTTTACTGTTTGCTCTCATATCAAATGTCTCATAAATAAGATATTTATAACAGAGGAATGTTTGGGGTAAATTATGTCCTCAGTGACCTCAGTGGACTCAATATACTGTTAAAAGATTTTTTATAAAAGCTTTTTTTTTTTACATAATTGAAAAACTAACTTACACTGAAGACACATCTCTCTCTGACCACAGGATCAGAACTAGAAGATATTTGACCTTTTTAAGAAGACTGATGTGATTTATTAAAAAAACACTTTGCTTTGAAATTGTGGGGATGTTTGCATGTAAAACTGCTCTCACCTTGTCTTCTCACGAAACAGAACCAGTGGACCAAAACCCGAATCAAGATCCAGATGATGTGACTGTGGACCAGGGCGCTCCAGCTGATGGCAACTGAAGCAAGAACATCCGCTGTAAGAGAATTGAAACTCGCCAGTGAAAAATATACAAGTTTAGTATCATTTCATCCAAAGATTTTGCCAGCAGCAGTTGTTCCCTCTCATGTTTAACTTGCTATTAGCTTAGCTCAGTTAGTCAGGCTTTAAGTCCTGCTGCTGCCTCTGAGTGTCAAACACCAACGATGGTCCCGAGTCCTCATTTATAAACTTTGCCTCCGCCCAACTCTCCACGCAAAAGTAAACTCTGACCCATACATACGGACATTATGGCGACAAAGAACATTGGTTAAGTGGCCAAATGAAGCTAGAATTTAGAAATTAAATGTGGGAGGCATCATCATACCCATCATATTATAATGAGGCCTCAGAGACATTTAACTTCACTTCATAGCGCATGTTTTAATAGATTCACTCACAAACATTCAAACCAGCGATATTATCTGTACTATTCAATAAGCACCTTTTAATAGAAGATGAGAATATATATATATGTATGTGTATATATATATGTATGTGTATATATATATATATATATATATACATACTGTGATTTATAAAGGGAATATTACGTGTAGGTGTGTGTACCCTGATGATAAATCTGATGATTATTTTTTGACCTTTTGTGCACACGCACACTTTTAGTCTGGATCCTATGCACTGTTTTATAATGCAGCGTTTTTCTAATTAGCGGGTCGACACAGGGTTTTTTAACGAGGGTCATCCTGCTACCGACCAATGTCAGGACAGCAGAATAGCTCGCCATCTTCCGCAAAAGACTCAAGACTCACTTGTTGAGACTTCACCTTGACCCCGCGTAGCATGACTCCCTCCCAACCCTCCACCCAAAAAAAATAAAAATGATATGCACTTGTATGTTCTAGGGATGTAACGGTATGAAAATTTCACACCACGGTAATAGTGACCAAAACTATCACGGTTATCGGTATACCGCGGTATTTTTAAAATGTCTTCAAAATGTTGAAAAAACACTGATACACTGATAAATTGAAATAATTTCACCAAGATTTATATTTAAATAGATTTATTATATATTAAAATAGTCCAAATCCAAAACCTTATCAAAACTGTGCAAAATAAACCTTAAATACAGTAAATAAAAGACAACAAAAGTGTTACTTATGTTAAAATAACACAAAATATGTAAACAAATCAAATGCACAGCACAGTGCTTGTTCTCTCCCTCCCATATCTCCTCAGACGGCATCTCTGTTACGGAGTTACAGAGGTAGAATGAGATGTACTGGCAGTAGCACTCGACTGGCCAGCAGACCCTCTCTGTGAAAAAATGAATAGAAAATGTCATTATTAATTATTACTGTCATTGTTACTTAATACTAAAGGTGCAACCAACAGATCACAAAACTCACAATCTAGATCATATCACTTTTGTGAGAAACAGGTTGGATAAATTGGATGTGTTGCCGCCCCTCGCAACAACTTTCTTCTTGCAGCTCCTGCAGATAGGGCTGCCATCCTCGACCAGCTGTCCCTGAGCATTATCATAATAACCAAAATACGCCCAGACTTCAGATTTGGTTCTCTTTGAAGGCGGAAAAATGCCTTGAGGGCCGCTACTATCACGTCCTCCCTCCGCCATGTCTTCTTCACTACATAACAAGCGCACGTTGCACGCTGCGCCTGCGTATGGAGACTTGGATAAAGTATCTTGTGAGTTTTCCACACCGTGGTTATCGACCGCGGCGGTTACCGTGGTAATTAAAACTTAAACGGTAACCTTCACCGTCGGGACTTTTACCGTGGTTTACCGTGACACCGGTAACTGTTACATCCCTAGTTCTTACCTGTAGCACTTACACCATAGCACTTTTGTAATGATGGTACCCTTGATAAATAGCAGCTACTTTGCTCAGATGAGAGCTTGAAAATTGTTTCTATCTTTTCTTTTCTACTGAATTGACGGTGATATGTTGTGGTTTCTTTCTAGTGACAAATGTACTTATTGTAAGTTGCTTTGGACAAAAACGTCTGCTAAATGTAAATAGAAATGTATATTGATGACACGTCATCAATTCACGCGGCAAGAAATGCATCAGAATTTAGCGTTGTAAAACCCAGCTCTTATTGGGTTTAAGTATTAATGAGACCCCCGAGCTGGAGGAACCTCCCCTGACACTGTGTAGATAAGCTGTGTGGGAGTGTTAGTTTCCCTGTTATGCCAAAAATGAACAAGACTTAGTGACAAACTGTGCCAACGTTGTTCAGCAGAAGTCATCGGTGTGAAAATGGAAACTGTGTCCATTAGTTGAACAGGCTGGTGAGTTCTCCTCCCAACAGGCAGCCTCTCACTGCAGATTCAGACTTTGCCAAAGCAATAACCAACACTGTGGAGTGTTTCAGTGTTTTGTTTTTTTAACAGCTCCATTTTCAGTGACCTGAAACATCTTTTACATGAGCACTGAAGGCCAAAACGTAGAGAAAAGGCTTTGTTTTTAGAAATATGTGTACGTGTGGACAGGGCCGTCCTTCTAGAATAAAAATTTAGGCTCTGTTACAATGTGACTGAACACATGAATCCATCCATTGTGCCTGTCATGTATACATTCGTTCAGGGATTATAAACTGAATGTAGACTGTTGGGTCAAAAGGTCAATAAACTGTTTGGTTTTTTACTGTAGCTGTGAGTTTAAAAATTGTACATGAATTAAGTTTTTGTTTATTTTTGCTTGAGTGTTTTTTCTTTGTTTTATTAAATAAATCATATATTCAACTGTACTTTTCTCTGAGTTTTCTTTTAAATATCATCACTAGTAATTTGCAACTGTGAGACCAAACAAGTCACACTGACTGCATTTCCTGCGTCAAGTCATTTGCTGGATGCATTACTGCATTTCATGGCATGTTACCACTACCAGCTGTCTGCTTAAAGGAGAGTGTGACGCTGTCTGTTGCTTTTAGCTCTACGCTTCTGCATCACCAGCGTCTGCAGGAATATTCATCACATCATGTGAGAGATCAGGCGGAGATACAAACACTTCTCCATAAACAGACTCTGTCGGCTTTGGACAGAGCCAAGCTAGCCGTTTCCCCATTTTTCTAGTCATTATGCTAAGCTAAGCTAACTTGGACTAACACAAAACTAACTAACTAACTAACTAAGCTAAACACAAAAGGCAGCATGTTTTCATGAAAATGACACTGCAGGTTACGTTGCACAACCAGGAGCAGGGTCAAAGTTTGTGTTCCGGAAATCCTTTTAAGGTTTAATCCGCAGTTTTATTTATTCATGTCCGTGCACACTTTCTGCTCACTTTTTGTAAATCTCTTCATGTGTTGACCACATGAGCTTATGTTTAAATAATGATTGCAAATTGTAATGTGATACAATAAGATCTGACGTCTGGGGGAGGGATACTTGTATTTAAACTTGCTTTGTATTTGGGATAAAGTATCGATTCTTTCTTCAATTCTTTATTTAATCTTTGTTATTTTTTATATAAATCTATATGAATATTATCTAAATCTCTCCTTTTGTATGTTCACTACTCTGTCATGAAATAAAGCACTCTCCCTTTTTAACAAAATGCTGGCTTCATTCACACAATCCTGGTCTCAGACCTGAAAACAGATAAAGAGCCCCCCCTAGTGATTTAATTATAACACTACATTTCAATTTGATTCAATCCTGGATCAAGTCAAAGTCCATATTATAGCTTAAATATGAACAGTAAGAGCACTCAGAGCAGTAAACTGTCCCCTGGCAGTGTTTTACTATCATATCTGATGTTTCTGGATTAATATTACAGCTGCATTCATTAATTTGTTTTGCAAGTTGGTTTTTTTTGGGTTACATTTTTAATTTTATCCTGAGACAACACTGTGCTTATGGTCTGGTTAAGTTTATACACAAAAAATATTTGCTTAGGGAAATATAATGTTATTGGAAATTTCCCAGTGTCCTCTTCAAAGATATTCACTTCTGTTGCACAGTAAAACACAGCTGGCAGTGGTGAGACGTCCTGATGTCACAGTTAGTGTTGGGGTGGAGGGGGGAGTTTCTCAGAGAGGAAGTGCAGACATCACACTGTCGGTGTGTTAGTTGGTGTTAGGTCAGGATGCAGTTAACACCGTTCTGCCTGACGCTGTGTGAGTACAAACTCTGACATTTCTTCACTTTCTGGAAAAAATCTGCCGACATGCTGCTGACAGATATATTTTCAGTGTCTGAGTTTAAAAATCACTGACTTCTTTTGCTTATTTCCTATCTTTGATGTATTGTTTGTGTTCGTCTCTTCATTGCCTTCATATTCTTGCCTCTGCTGCTGTTTTCTGTTCTTTTTTGTTTCATTATCAACTTGTTGCTCTTGTTTTCACTCCTCAAACCTGCAATTTATCGTCCGACCCTACCTGTTCTTTACTACCTTATGTTCATCTGCCTTTTGGCCTTTTATTTGTCACTTTGGTGTTTGCTACGTTCTGTCTTTGTCCTTCGCCTCCTCCCTCCACCTACGTGCAGTCTGTCTTCGGATGAGCCCCGACAGGTCTCAGTTCTATAGGTATGACACCATCTCTTTGAGCTGCGAGGGTCACTCGAACTCCACCGGCTGGAAGGTGGTGAGGAATACGTCTGAGGCAGGTGTCAGAACCTGTTCCTCCAGCTGGGGCTTCATCTCCTCGAGCTCGGCCTGCATCTTCGGCAACATCTACCCAACTGACAGCGGGGTGTACTGGTGTGAGTCTGCAGACGGGGAGAAGAGCAATGGCGTCAACATCACCATCACTGGTACTGCGCACAACACTGGAAACAAGTGCTGATTAAACTTAAAGCTGCATTTGATAGATCAGATTTACATCAGAGTATTTGTCTGACGAAGTAAGACTTTGGTGGAAGCATAATTTGCAACCGGAATACATTTTGGCAATGTAAGTTTCTGCAAAACACAGATATGTTGAATGTTTACGTATCTTCATATTTATTTATTTCAATGTCTCAACGTCACGTCAAAAACATTTGGTTTGTCACCAAAACACAGCTGAAAATGTCTTGAATGTATTCTCAGAATATTTGACTTCATCCCCACAAACGTAATGTTAAAAATATATCCAGTGGTTTGCCGCTCATGAATGTTGACACTCCGTCTTGTTTTAGTGTTAATATGATGCAAAACATACACATTTAACATCTCCCTGGTCTGCAGAAACATTCAAACATTTTAAAATGAGTTTCTTTGTCTTCTCCAGATCGTCTTGTGCTCCTGGAGAGTCCTGGCCTCCCTGTGTCAGAGGGAGCTGCTGTGACTCTGCGCTGCAAAGCTGAGACGAACTCCTCCGACCTCAGGTTTGATTTCTCTAAAGACGGCCTCCCCGTCAGCATCAACTCCACAGGAGAGATGATCATTCACAGTGCTTCAAAATCTGACGAAGGACTCTACAAGTGCAGCATCCACGGAGGTGAAGAGTCCCTCGGCAGTTGGCTGGCTGTTCAAGGTGAGATAAACGGTCATGTTCACACTGACGGTGTACTGTAAAGAAAAAAAATGTCGATGCAGGAGAAGAAATACCCAAAAACATGGCTGAAAATGTCCAGAGGTCCTGTCAGATATATCCGGAATTTGTTGCCACAATTACAACTGAAAATGTCCCAGGTACAAAAAGGTCCCAAATGTATTCTCAGAATATTTGGTTTCATTGCCACAAACGTAATGTTAAAAATATATCCAGTGGTTTGCCGCTCATGAATGTTGAAACTCCGTCTTGAGCAGTGGTCTCTGACCATAGACATGGACCCTGAATGTGATTTGTCACATGTTTTAGTGTTGATATCATAAAAGACATACACATTTAACATCTCCCTGGTCTGCAGAAACATTCAAACTTTTAAAATGAGTTTCTTTGTCTTCTCCAGATCGTCTTGTGCTCCTGGAGAGTCCTGGCCTCCCTGTGTCGGAGGGAGCTGCTGTGACTCTGCGCTGCAAAGCTAAGATGAGCTCCTCCGACCTCAGGTTTGATTTCTCTAAAGACGGCCTCCCCGTCAGCATCAACTCCACAGGAGAGATGATCATTCACAGTGCTTCGAAATCTGACGAAGGACTCTACAAGTGCAGCATCCACGGAGGTGAAGAGTCCCTCGGCAGTTGGCTGGCTGTTCAAGGTGAGATAAACGGTCATGTTCACACTGACGGTGTACTGTAAAGAAAAAAATGTCGATTCAGGAGAAGAAATACCCCCAAAAAGTTAATAAGAAATCTGACTTTCATTTTGTGATTTAATGAGTCAGTTTTTCCTCACATTGTTTACGACCTGATGGGATAAGAGTTTGTTTCTCTTCACAGCTTCTCTTCAACCTTCTGTTCCACCTGCAACTTCCAGTTCAGTTTCCAGACTGATTTGTCACCTGGTGGTGGGAACTCCTTACCTGCTGTCCACCATCTTACTGGGACTCATATACAGAGACAGGAAGAGAGGTAGGAACACTCATGCTGCATGTTTGCTAACCAGATCGAGCTTTAAAAACAAAACAGGATGGCTGAGGTGCTTTGTTTCTGGTTCCTGAGAGACTTGTGTTAACTTTCTTACATCTGTCACGCTTTCTCTCTGAGCGTTTGATAATCAAAACTGTTACGTTAGGAGACACAGTTAGCTATAACACTCAGGTGTCATCTGCGTAACGAACTAAAGCGTGAATCATTCTGCTATTCCATCTCAACCTAAATCAGCCATGACAGATTTAGGTTGAGGTTTGAGGTTTGGATGTAAACTCCAGCATTGCGACATAATCGCAGGTCACTTTCTTTCTGTTTTTAATCAGACTATGCTCTGAAACAGGTCAATAGGTTGCTCTTAAAAGCATCTTATCCGGAGTACAATTATTTTCATAGAAACTTTTCCACTGAACTCTTTCTGCTCACAGCAGCTCGGACGGTTGCAGAGAGACAAGGCAGCAACGATGTCATCATGGAAATAGTCGTGTAGTCCTACAAACCGGTACAGAAAGTCTGCATCATTTGACCCAGCACCACAGGACATCCTGGAGATCAGTTATTACCACCGGTGTTCAGTTGAATTAGCTGCAGTATTTGATGGCAACAGAGACTCTAGTGGCGAAGACGAGTTTAAAAGGCCTTTTGATCTCTTGGACAAGTTGGATCCTTTTAAGGAGAAGCTGTAAGAAATACAATACACATTCACATTTCAGTATGAATAAAGAAAATTGATGTAAAACCTTTTGTGTTGTTGTTTCCTAATCCTCTCCTTCACTTTCCATCTTTTCCCCCATGCCTCCTCTAAGCTACTCTCAGGTAGGAGAGGAAAGAGATACATGTGCTACAAAAAAGTAAAGTGCAAACATGTATTCTGATGATGTGGGTTGGGGTGTTAGGACCTCTGACTGTTGACCTTTTGGTGCCCAACATTGTTGCTGATAAAGAAAATGAACCCACCCCTTTCTATAGAGCCTTATTTGCATTAGAGCACCAAATCGATGTTTGTACATTGCGATGAAGTGCATAAATCTTGTGTTAAACACTGATGAGGGTGTAAAGGAAGTGGGAGGGGGCAGAAGACTGAGTTCAGAGCTGTGTCTGTGGTTTAGTTGTTTTTGTCATGCAGACGTGTGAGGTGTGAAGATCAAGTCCAGCTGACTTTCTTCTGTTTTTTTCATTTTTTCCATTTGACATTTCATATCAACTAAAAACCTGACACAACACTGACTTGATCTTTCACTGGATAATATTGTGACACATTAAATTTCGTTTTAGTGTTTAGATTCTTTTCTCACATTCTTCTTCTTCCTCTATAATATACCATACATTACTAACAGAAAAAGCTCAAACATAGCAACACTCACTGTCAGTGATTTACTGCAGCAGCCTTTCTGCCTGTGTGGGTCGGTTGTGGTGAGATTGTCTGCATTGTGTTATTTCTCAGAAGTGGAAACAAACACAGTACAGCACAGGAGTGTGCCACTTTCAAACCCACAAACAGAACAACATTTGAAGTGTGATTGGAAACTATTGTGGTTTGTTTGCTGAGTGAAGCTGCTCTCTGTTGTGTCCTGTGGCTAAAATATAAGAAATCAATCAAATCAAATGTTAAACCCACTGAGAACAGAGCATCTTTAACTCGTGATATATCTTGCTGTCTTACTAGAAAGCAGTGCTGTGCAAATGTGACACGGTGGTGCAGTGGTTAGTTCCTGTCAACTTGACCTTTATTTGAGGTTAAATTGATTCAACATCCTGATGTGATGAGAGAAGAAATGGTGAGTTAAAGGATGGCAACAGGGGAAATCTCACTAGATACACAAATACAAATACAGATTTTTTTCAGACTGAATAAAATGTATATCATCTGCAGTTTGTTCATGCTCAAATTCTGCAGTCAGATAAAGGATTCAGAGCGCATCATGTACACCCTAGAAAGGAAATACAAAACAAGAACATCAATGAGGCATCAAGGAAATGTGAAAGTCACTTTATTTGATTCAATACATGTGTTTTATATCAGGGCTTAGGGAAAACCTAGGTGACTAACAAGACGCGCCCTAAACTAAAACGAACAAAAACAAGAGTGCTGGCTTCCAGATCTGAATACAGCTTAAAACAGTAATAAACACAATCATATGAAATCTATGCTTACCAAACCAAACTAAAAATAAACAAACTGCAAAACTCTTAAAGAAATGAGATCACATTGTACGGTTAATGTGAAACTACAGCCAGGTAGCTTAGCTTAGCATAAAGTCTGGAAACAGGTGGAAATAGGGTAAGAGTATCCACCTAGCATTGCTTCTGTAGCTCACTAATTAACATATATTTCTTGGCCGGATGCAGTGACTTCCTGACGTCTCTGGTTTTTATCTCACTGTGACAACAAGACCACTTGATGGTGGAAAGAAGATTCTGTTGCCAAAGCCAGGCTGGCTGTTTCCAGTCTTTATGCTAAGCTAAGCTAAGCTAAGCTAACTGGCAGCTGGCTATAGCTTCATGTTTAACAGACAGACTGATATCAATCTTCTCGTCGAACTCTCGGCAAGAAAGTGAATAGGCTTACGCAAGTGTAAGTTTTCATTGTTTCATTCAATTTGCTGATTTTAAACACATGCCTAAATAGCCTAACCCTAAATAGCCAGGCTCCTACGGTGCTCAGTGACCTGATGGTTCCTCTGTAGCTCCTTTTTGACTAAATTAGCTCTGCTTCTTGTACCGGTTCTGTTCAAGATTCTTGGAAATTGTTTGTGTTTTGTACAGTTTTGTTTGTATTTTCAGTTAAAGGTCCAAACTAGCTTAGGCTATAAGAGACTAACAGGTGAAGACAGCCAATAAACGCCTCTGGGTAGAATGAAAACCAGTATTAAAAAAAGGACTGCTGTTGTGGGTAATTCTCACATTTCATCCAGAAATATTGCCAGGCACTCAATCAGACATCCGGCTGCTTTACCTGAAACAACAAAACAGTTAAACATGTATCAGTACATTTTAAAATGACTGCTGAGTGTTTCCTCCACTGACACCACTCTGTCCGACGTATGGCTGAGTTTAGCTGACTATAATTGCTTGGTAAAAGCTCCACAATGTGTGATATCCTGTATGATAGCTGTTTCACATAAATGGCTGTCATTTGTTATAGTAACCAATACTTCCCGGATTTACTTGCAAGCTCACTGTTAATGTTTTGATCTCATAACATGACACTGCAGTATGTTAAATTATTCTAGAGACTCTGTGTCTGTCTGTCGAGCAACATAACAACTAATAAAACCTTTTTAAATGTGAATTAACAATGTGAAAAATAGAGAGGAGAAATTCAAAACATACAGATTCCACGTTTCCACCCATGCAGTGCCACACAGATGGTACAAAAGATGACAATCCCGACGATGACGATCCCAAAGATGATGCCAATGCTGATATTTCCTGAAAGAGAAAAAGAAAAAGATCAAGATTTGTGCTTTACTGCAAGTTTCAATGCATCATACATTCATCCATCCAGCCATCTTGTTAATCTGGTTCTGGTTAATAAATGAATGATATGCATGATAGTCTCTGCAATCACAGCTACATGGATGCTGCCTCACCAGTTTGACAACACATGCACTGCATTGTGTAGTTGCATTTCTGCACACATCGGCGTAGATTCAATGCAGAAGCATTAATCAAGTTTAACTGTCTGTAAAACACAGTCTCACAAAACTGTCAGCATGGATAAAGGATTTAGTCCCGTTGCTACACATTTTGTCTTAGCTTGATTTGCCAGATCGTGTGAATTTGAATCCATCTTGCCAGGTCAGTCTATGTAGCGAAACACAAAGTGGTTGGACCAAATGGCGGTTGGACCATACTATAACAACAGTTCTATCAGAACTGGAGTTTATTTCATTGAAAGAAGAGCAAAGAGCGACACTGAAGGCTTTTCGCGACTGACAGTGAGAAGATATTTACTTACTGGAATCAGCGATCTGCTCTGTACTGTTGCCTTCACGCTCCGGCACTGTGAAAAAATAAATTAAGTGTTACAACAACAGTCTGACCCCTATTTTGTTATGTATCTTCTAAATATATTATTTCATATTTACTTGATATTGACATGTTGAGGGAATGGCACTGTTTTATAACGTATTCTTTAAAGTTTTCTCCTACTGCTGTCTGAATCTGTCCATGTGGGAGAGAAAGCTTCTTCTACGTGAAAAATAACTGATATTTTCAACTCTTTGTAATCTAAATCCTAATCTTTGGTGTACCTACCAACAGTGAGGTTAACAGAACAGCTGCTCTGCAGTTCGTCAGTGATGAAGGAGCATCTGTATCTCCCGGTGTCGGAGACTCGTACTGTGGAGAGATTCAGCGACAGGTTTCCTTTGGTCAGCCCCTCGTGGAAGAGAGACGTCCGTCCTTCAAAATCCTCCCCCTGCTCCACACGATTGTCTTGATACAGATGGACTGTGTGGTTGAGGCGCTCATGACGCCACATTACTGTCATATTGGTGGCATCCAATTGGGGCTGAACTTGGCAAGGCAGAATCACATCCTCACCGACTGCTGCCAAAATTGACTGAGAAGAGCAAATTACATCAAGCTCTGTTGAAGAAACACATGAGACCAGATAAAGCCTTTGTTCGTCTACAGAACTGTTAGCATGGCTGTAGACTCGAGTCCTGTTGATAAACATGTTAGGAGTCTTCTCAATGTCGCTGGATTTGCAAGATCACGTGAATACATCTGGCTACACTTCAAGTCACTGGGTGCAATTGTAGTTCCACTTCAAACTGTTTTTTGGCATATTTCTAATATATTCATTCATATAAAGTAGCATCTTGGCCAAGTATCATTCTCAGTGGGACCAAAAATGGCTGGTAACACTTTAATAATAATGACCATCATTAACAAATGGTAACTTTATAGTTAATTAAACTTTAGTTTATTGTTTATTGTTTATAAAGGATCCCCATTAGCTGGTACCTTAGTAACCAGCTAGTCTTCCTGGGGTCCAACAAACAATGCTATGCTTTATCAACCATTCATTAAGCAGCTGGTTAAAGGTTTATAAACATCAGTTTTCCAAATAATGTCTCTATAGACACATGATTTGTTAACCATTTTTAAACATCAGTTGCAGCGTTACAATAAAATATCGCAAAATAAATGGTTTATAAAGCATATATAACATTGGCATATATATATAATACTAAATCAATTAAATAGTGTGTGTGTGTGTATATGTATATATATATATATATATATATATATATATATATATATATATATATATACATATATATATATTACTATGTTTAAAATAAGGACATAGACAAGTTTCATACCTGTTGAGGCCACGGCAGCTTGAGTGAGCAGCAAAACGATGAATCCCACTTTCTCCTTCATCACACTCAATCAAATCAGTGCGTGGAATATGATATAGGTAAAAGATAAGACACCTTAAGAACGATGATAAAGAACTGATGTAATGTGGAGAAACTTAATCAGCCCTGCGCAACCACACCTGTGACACAAACACTTCCTCCTTACCACAAGAAAATGTTACTCTTTACCGGAGAGCAATGGGAGGTAAATAAAACTAGAGAGTTGTCTGACTGGTTGTTCAGCTCTGTGAACCAGAGATTTCAATCATTTAGGGGATTTCCACATTTATTTCCCTTTCCACACCAACAGACCCTGCTGATGTAACAGAGATTTGGCACTCGTTCGCTTACTTAAATTAAATTGATGCGTATTGTGGGGGAAATTCTCTAAAGTCCCTTTTATTATTTATATATGTTATTCTTGCATATGAAACTTAACAATAATAGATATGTGCAGGGTGAAAACTTGTGTCTGTGGGCCTCCTGCATGGTTTCTGTCTTGTGACAGTTACATGGTTGCAGAACATAAATGGTATAAGGATGTAAAAACTAACCTAAATGGGAACTGTTCGTGTAACCTCTTCTGTTTTATGTGTTCTGACAATGGTTGATGGATGACACATAGACTAGGGAATGTACATGTATGCTAAGTTTATGTTAACCTGTGGTGGATGTGGAGATGGTGAAGTGTTATTTTAAGTGAGTTCACTTGTAACCTTGTCACTGCTACAATTGTGAGTATTGATTTCTGCTATTAAAAAGGATGAGGAGAGACGGCCTCTCTTCAGTCACCATCTGAGCGCTGCTGATGTTTGACTCTTGCTTGCAAACAATAAAGAACTTATAGAAAAGAAATATTGTGTCAAACTTTGTGTTTTGACCAACTCTCATCTGCACTAGACAAGTGACTGATTTGCAGTTGCCATGACAGTATTAACAATATAATACTGTCAAATAGAGTACAGGAGGTACTTTTCTACAGAGTAAGTGATTTTACTTTGATTATTAAAAGTACATTTTATTTCTATTATCTTGGCTTTAGGTGTCATTCATCAATTCTTTCATTATTCAGCTCCTCCCCAATGTTAATTCATTGAGTTAATTACTAAAATGTAAATAAAGTCAAGTCGGGTCAGTTGTTATATTTGTATAGTCCTGTATTACAAATCAATCTTTGCATTCACAGTATATGTCAGCCTCTGTCTTCAGACCCTTGACTCAGTTGAGGAGAAACTCCCCAAAAACCTCCATTTTAAAAAAAAATGTTCATGTTACTTGAAGCTAGTCTTAAGGTCATCTCTGACAGTGTGCTTGAGTTCAATTCATAAAACATGCCGAGCATTGAAAACTTTGCTTAAGCAGAAATCCCATTTGCAGCTAACACACCTGTGATCTATAAACCCTCAAATCAACTTAATTGACAGCACCTGCCTCGCACTCAAACAAAAGAAAGACTGGCTATCTGTTGGAGTTATGTTAGCCTCTCATGTGCATGTTGCACAATTGTTTTATTATGTTCTGAGGCAAAATTCCTTTACATCTGTAAGCCGACTTGATAAAAACAAAGATTGTATTTAGTTTCTTTGCTCTTGTTGTTGCTGCAAATCACCGTCAGACGTGCATAAACACAGTGCCTCCGTTATGACCCAAGATCTGTGGTGAGTATATTTTCTAAGAAATTTTATTATATATTTATTTATTTAATATATTTGTCTGAAAATTGACTTCCTTTTCTAACATTTAAACTTTGAGTATATTATTCCATAACTTACTGACTTAATGACTTTGTATCTTTTTTCCTTCTATTTTTTATAAACTGGTGTTCCCCATAAGGAAAGTAACACCAATGACAATGTTCATGAAAAATGCATTTTACAAAATGGCATCAGGGCATCAAACCACATGTTGTCAGTCATGTAAAACTCACTAAATCATGTCATTCAGTCCATTTGTACTCACAGCAGTGACGTCAACTAATGCTTCATCAATTTTGTAGATGAATGTGAAAATGTCTTAAAACTGAACAGACGGTCGACTGAACCGTGTCCATTCTTCATGCATCTGCAGCAAATAGGTCAAAAGAAGTAAAGTGATGTCAGTGTTTTTTTGTTGTTGGTAACACCAGTGACTCCGAGGGATGATTACTGTCATTATACATTTTATAATATTTATATGGAGTTTTATTTTTTGTCACTTCTATCATATGTTTACATAATTGCATTTGAAATGGTCAAAAAACATAGTTATGAGCTCAAAATAGGGCACTTTTCTTTTTTTACATGACTGTGGGGACAAGGCGAGTGTTAAATAACTGATTTAAAAACAAATATTGACGACCCAAGAGGAAGTTATGTTCAAATAACCTGTTGATTTATTATAAAATATGACGCAAAATTACGTCTCAAGTGTTTTTCGGGTGTAATTTTTCTGTATAGGGTCGGGACAGAAAAATGGACGTTCCCATGCTGTCTGAGCCGGTCAGCTACCTGATCAGTACTGAGCATGTGCAGTGTGTGTCCAATGTGTCCAATCCAGACAAACAAGCTTAACGTCTCCTGGATGTATTCTGATGAGCTATATGAACAAATGTGTCATCTTCAAATTTAAGGTTCTTACAGGCTTTAAAAAGTGCTGGTCCTGTGGAGAAGTTTGTATCTCTGCCTGATCTCTCACATGACATGATGAATATTCCTGCAGACGCTGGTGATGCAGAAGCTCCTTTTTAATCAGACAGCTGGTAGTGGTAACATGCCATGAAATGTAGTAATGCATCCAGCAAATGACTTGACGCAGGAAATGCAGTCAGTGTGACTTGCTTGGTCTCACAGTTGCAAATAATTATAATGATGATAATCTTTAAAAGAAAACTCAGAAAAGTAAAGTTGAATATATTATTTATTTAATTTAAAAAAAACTCCAGTAAAAATATACAAAAAATTTATTCACGTACATTTTTTTTGGGTATTAATTCATAATTCAATAAGTTCATGTTCAACAATCATTTTTAAATTCACAGCTACAGTAAAAAACCAAACAGTTTATTCAACTTTTTTCAGTGCAGAACAAAAACTCCAATAAAACCTGGTGAGTCTCACAGATTTAGCACCAGTCTACATTCAGTTTATAATCCCTGAACGAATGTATACATGACAGGCACAATGGATGGATTCATGTGTTCAGGCACATTATAACAGAGCTGAAATTCTGTTTCTAGAAGGACGGCCCTGTCCACACGTACACATATTTCTAAAAACAACGCTTGTTCTCTACGTTTTGGCCTTCAGTCCTCCATGTAAAAGATGTTTCAGGTCACTGAAAATGGAGCTGTTAAAAAAAACTTCTCCCAGACTGAAGACGTTCAGAAACTGAGTGTTCTCGTCTGGAGATTTGTGTAAACTATGATGCAGAAACATGTTGATCAGTGTGAACTCAGTATTTGAGTTTGTGCATCAACACTGAAACACTCCACAGTGTTGGTTATTGCTTTGGCAAAGTCTGGATCTGCAGTGAGAGGCTGCCTGTTGGAAGGAGAACTCACCAGCTTGTTCAACTAATGGACACATGTAGTTTCCATTTTCACTCCGATGACTTCTGCTGAACAACGTTGGCACAGTTTGTCACTAATTCTTGTAAATTTTTGGCATAACAGGGAAACTAACGCTCCCACACAGCTTATATACACAGTGTCATGGGAGGTTCCTCCAGCTCGGGGGTCTCATTAATACTTAAACCCAATAAGAGCTGGGTTTTACAACGCTAAATTCTGATGCATTTCTTGCCGCGTGAATTGATGACGTGTCATCAATATACATTTCTATTTACATTTAGCAGACGTTTTTGTCCAAAGCAACTTACAATAAGTACATTTGTCACAAGAAAGAAACCACAACATATCACCATCAATTCAGTAGAAAAGAAAAGATAGAAACAATTTTCAAGCTCTCATCTGAGCAAAGTAGCTGCTATTTATCAAGGATACCATCAGCACAAAAGTGCTATGGTGCACCCCGGTCAGTGGAGCCGGGTTTTTATCACCTCAGCTTGGCTTTAATCTAAATGTAAGACCTGGGTGAACACGCCAAATTCTGATGCATTTCCCTACGCAGGTGCAGTCTATTGTTTTTTCTCTTCTGTTACAACGTGGACTTCACTTGATTCAAGTATCAAGATGTGGCACTGGCAAGATCAGAGAGCTTCTTCTGATCTGAGGGGAGGAGGGAGACGTCCACAGTAATGTTTCAGATAAAGGATAGGCTGCCTTGACTGCGGGAAGTGTGAATGTGGGTCAATAGGTGATTCTTAGCAGGACAACCCTCGTATAAAAACCCTGTGTCGACCCGCTAATTAGAAAAAAGCTGCATTATAAAACAGTGCATATTATTTTTCTTCTATTAAAAGGTGCTTATTGAATAGTACAGATAATATCGCTGGTTTGAATGTTTGTGATAAAGTGAATCTATTAAAACATTAAATGTCTCTGAGGCCTCATTATAGTATGATGGGTATGATGACGCCTCCCACATTTAATATCTAAATTCTGGCTTCATTTGGCACCTCACCAATTTCTTTGTAGCCAAAATGTCCGTATGTATGGGTCAGAGTTTACTTTTGCGTGGAGAGGCGGGCGGAGGGAAAGTTTATAAATGAGGCCTCGGGACCATCGTTGGTGTTTGACACTCAGAGGCAGCAGCAGGACTTAAAGCCTGACTAACTGAGCTAAGCTAATAGCAAGTTAAACCTGAGAGAGAACAACTGCTGCTGGCAAAATCTTTGGATGAAATGATACTAAACTTTATCATGGAGGGCCTAGAAATACATTCTCTGTTCTTCATACAGCTTTTGTATATTTTTCACTGGAGTGTTTTACTTCAATTCTCAGTGGAACGACAGATGATCCTGCTTCAGTTGCCATCAGCTTGAGCGCCCTGGCCCCCATTCGGATTCAACGGGATCAGTTCTGGATTTGGGTCCACTGGTTTATTCTCTGTGAGAAGACAAGGTGAGAGCAGTTTTTACATGCAAACATCCCCACCATTTCAAAGCAAAGTGTTTTTTAATAATCGCACATCAGTCTCTTAAAAAGGTCAAATATCTTCTAGTTCTGATCCTGTGGTCAGAGAGAGATGTGTCTTCAGTGTAAGTTAGTTTTTCAATTACGTAAAAAAAGGTTTTATAATTTTTTTTTTTGACGGTGTATTAAATTTTTGAAAGTTTTAGTCCTTCCACTGAGGACATCGTTTACCCCAAAACATTCCTCTGTTATAAATATCTTATTGATGAGACATTTGATATGAGAGCAAACAGTAAACATGCAAGCAGAACAGACTGTCATTAAAATATACATAACTTCCTCCACTGTACAAAGATGTATCTGATGTGTATTTTGGGTGTTTGTTTGTCCCATCTGCTGACATGGAGGTGTCGGGTTTATGAGCTATATTACACTCAGCCACCAGGGGGCGATCACGATGTACTGGCTTCACTTGAGCTGTCATGTCGTCCATCTTGATATACTGTGTGTCATTACTCTGCAGTGCTGGCTAATGGTTCTTCATGCTTTGTACTGAGGAATCAGTTTAATAACTTTTTTGTGCCTTTTTATTGTTTTAACTTGTAATTGTAATGTTCTGCACTGCTGAGACAACAATCTGTTGGATTCTATTAACTTTGTGCTGCAGAATTAAATTTTCTACCCCAGTTATCATCTTGTGACCCCCTCAGGTTGATATTATAGCTCCTCCATGACCTCAGATTTTGGGTTACCTCGATCTTGAGGTGGTCGCGCAGGCTGGTTTGGTTGAGGGGTGTTGGGCTTATTTCCTGAGCAGACTGTAAAAAAAAAGAAAAAAAAAAGAGAGAAACTTTTTAAGTATTCAAAAAGCATGCAGCACATTTATTACCGTTTCAAGAAAGGAACCGTTTTATGAGCTCAGTTTGGTCGCCAAGTTAGTTCCTCCTCATTTTCTACCCCAGTTATCATCTTGTGTCCCCCTTACAGTCGGTATTACAGCTCCTCTATCACCTCAAATTACCTCCCAGCTCACTATTGATAAGTAAACATATTTCACAGGGATAACTTCATTTTGAGAAAGTGACGATGACAAAGTGTCCACTTCATTGTATTTTAAGTTACGTCCTACGTCACAAAAAAAGGACACTACTTCACACAGTCACACTGACTGTTGGCAGTGGACATTAACTGTCAGCGTTGTTGACTGAGCTCAGAGGAGCAGCAAAATTTAAACCAAGAACAGGACGAGTGAAACAACTTTTCAACTTGAGTGTCTGTTTAACAGGAAATGAGTCAATAATGATAAAGTCAAGAGATGTTTGACTTACGGCGCTTACTGCGAAGGTAGACCACCAAAGCGATAAAAGCAGCAGCAACAACAACAACACCGACAACAACACCGACAACACCACCAACACCACCAATAGCCTTGAAAGTCTCAGGCTGTCCGTCTGTGCCATCTGAAAGAATGTAGGAGAGATGTGAGTGTTAGTGCTTTGCTGCAGATTTCCAACATCATATTTCTCAGTTCCTCCATGTACATAATGTATTCCAGTTGTTCACAGTTGCAGGGGGCTGCATGCTTTTGTTGAGAGGAAGGGAAACAAAAGCACACAACACTTTTCAAGCGTACAGCTGCTGTCATGGTGTTTCCACAACACGTTAAGGTGAACAGTGCTGAGGATGAGTTGGAGATGTGCTGGTTGCCATAAACTGCAGTTTAACTGTTGCCTCCAGTTCATCCACTACCAGCTCACTGGCTGTTTCTCCTCCTGCAATATTTCACACTGATCCACTGACACAATGGTGCCAAATATGACCATGTTGTTGTTGTTGGGGCCATTTTAATAGACAAAGTGACGAGTACGTTCCACTTCCTTTAACATCTGTACTATAAAAATCATTGGCTGGCAACATCTGCACACTCTTCACCTCACTGAAGGTTTCCCTGATGATCCGGGCGCTGTATGATGAAGCAAGTTCTACTTACTGTTTGGGTTATCTGGAGACGCGGTATCTTCCTGATGGTTCTGAGAGGGGTTTTTTTCTTTTGGACCAACTGTTAAAAAGAGAAACTCTTAAGTATTAAAAAGCAAGCAGCACATTTCTTACATCTGTTTCCGGGAAAAGAACATTTTTATGATCTCAGTTTGTTCACCAAGTTGTGACTGCAGATAATTATAATCAACAATGAAATGACAGTAAACATATACAATGTTTTTTAAAGTTTTGTGAAACGAACAGGTGATAAAAACATATTAAACTATGAACTTGTCTCTGCCCAGCAGAGGTGTTGAAAATGACAGTTCAGACTTATTTCATTATTGAGAATAAATGACAACTTGAAGGTATTGATCAGTAATAACATTTTGACAGGTTATTTTGCAAAACAGAGATCCTGGTTTGTATTAATATCCCAAATCATGTTTTTGTGTGTGCACATAATGGCTTTTATCCATTTTTGCAATTAAACTCCTCATTTGTAAGAGGTTGAAGTCATATTTCAACTTGTTTTACGCAAAATTAATCCATTTCATGTAGTTTTATCCTTCTGCCATTGGAGTTGCACTTTCTCATTTCTCCAGTTCATGTGCGTATTCATGGGTCAGAGTTTCCATAGAGGGAAGCACTTCTCCCATCAGGTTCACTTTTTATAAATCACACACTTTGCTTTGAAAACAGTGTACACCTTCTTCTGGGTGTCTGCAATGTTCATAAGTGAGGCCCCTGATCACCATTATTTAATGTTTGCTAATTTCAAGGCTCGGAGTAAAACGATGACGCCATAGTTTCATTTCAAATATTAAAAGATTTTTGCGTGTTGTGTTGTAAGTGCATTAAATCTGTAAGGTAGGGAAAACACTGCACGGTGTTTGCGCTTACATCTATACATTTGATTTAATGTCATGTAACTGAGAAAGTGACTGTTTATTACTTGTGAAGCAGCTTGTGTACATTTTAGTTAAAAACCTCATGATGATAAAATAGTATGAGTATTAGTACGTACCTTTGAGGGTTACATTACAGCAGAGCTGCCCTGAAACACAGCAGTGGTATCTGCCACTATGATTTGCGTTTACTTCCAGTCTTAGAGAACAATTCCCTGAGGACAGTCCCTCCTTGAAGAGAGATGTTCGGTGCTTGAAGTCGTCACTCTGTTTCTGAAGTTGATCTTTATTCTGAAAATACGTATGGACAGATTTATATTGCCCTGGTGGATCCTCAAACAACCACTCAACTTGTTCAAGGCTGATATTCATCTTGTTCTTTGTTGAACATGGGAGAATCACTGTGTCACCATCTTCTCCAATGATTGTATTTGGGCGCTGCAACACTGTTGAAGAGAAACAGAACACATATATTCTGAGTGCACTGAGTCTTTGGATCGTCGACAACACAGGACGCTGGTTGCTGTGTTTTATAATCCAGAGTTGTTGTTATTATAACAGCCATTAGATATGAACCTGGACATTTGACAACATTCATCATTATTTAAAACAAAAGCCCATTTAGCCTCCAGCTCATCAACTACCAGCTCACTGGCTGTTTCTCCTCCTGCAATATTTCACACTGATCCACTGACACAATGGTGCCAAATATGACCATTTTAATAAATGAAGCTCTGTTAACTCCATGACGAGTACGTTCCACTTCCTTTAACATCTGTACTATAAAAATCAGTGGCTGGCAACAGCTGCACACTCTTCACCTCACTGAAGGTTTCCCTGATGATCCGGGCGCTGTATGATGAAGCAGGTTCTACTTACTGTATGGGTCAACTGGATCATGACAGGGGTTGTCATTTCCTGCTAGAAAGAGTGTTAAAAAAAGAGAAACCTTATTAAGTATTAAAACAAGCAGCATATTTATTACATAAATATATCAGTTTTATGAGCTCAGTTTGTTCACCAAGTTGTGAGTGACTGCAGATAAGATGATTGTAATTAACAATGAAATGATAGTCAACATATACAATTTTTTTTTTAACAGTTTTGTGCAACTAACAGGTGACAAAAACATACATTTTTAGTGCACTGAATCTTTGGATCGTCGACAACAACATACACACAACACAGGACGCTGGTCGCTGTGTTTTATAATCCAGTGTTGTTGTTATTGTAACAGTCATTAAATATGAACCTGGACATTCATCATTAATTAAAACAAAAGCCCATTCAGCCTCCAGTAACTTCTCTGCAGCTTTACACAAAAGCAGTTTGGGAATCATGAAAACAGAAACAGAACTTCTGTTTTGAATGAAACCAACAACCTGAGGGTCCTGAATGGCAAATAAAGCTGTCAATAAGCATGTAGCTACAAAAACACAACACAAACATGCTTTACATTAAATTATACATGATGTGTAAACAAGGGTGTAAGCTAATGTTTGATTGCTTCTGATTGCCTTCTACAATCTCACCAACCACAGCTTTATGTGCCATCAAGTGGCCAAACTGTGTAATTACATCGTCACAAAGACTTTTTTCCCATATTTTATTTTTGAGCGTCACAACATCCAAGAAATGACTCGTTTGACTGTCACAATTTGAGCCATTGGCTCCGACAACAAGTCTATAAGAGCCGCACGATGACATTATTTTATCTCCACTCAAGTTGGCCTGCTGCTAAACCGAAAGTAAGCCGAAAGCTAGAAATCAGTTAGCTCGCGGCTCGTAGGTCGTAGTTCGGCTCTCAGACCCTCCCGGTTACCACCAGCAGTATTTACTGTGTCCACTCCTCTTTCTTCTCTAGTTTGCCTTAAAATACTGCCGGAATTCAACTCGAGACTTTGAGTAGCGAGCTCCGCTCGGTGGCTAATAGTTAGCACGGTGGGCGGAGGCCGGAAGTAGCTCCGTCCGACTTTGTGTTTCCACTGAAAATAAGGCGATAATGAAGATAACGACGGTGTTTGCACACATTTGTTTTTATATAAAGGTCACTATTATTTTGATTTGGCGCGAGTGGCTTTTCTATGTACACCATGTATTATTAAGCATTAGCTACAGAGTAATATCCACTTATAATAGCTTGATTTCGCTCACCTGGATCTTCACCTGGATCTTCACCTGGATCTCCACAAGCGCCCATCAGCCCCATGACGAGCACAATGACCCGCAGCAGCTGCTCAGGTGGGATCATCTGTTTAGGTGACATTATCTCTGGCTCACTAATTATATGTCGCAGTATCGTCTGGCTGTACCTTCGTTACCTTCACACATCGACTGGTCACAGGGGAAAAAACTACGTCACAGCTTACCTGAAGCGGAAGTGACGTCTTCCGGTGTTGGTAACAATAATTTATTACTTTTAACAATTTATTACTTTTACAACGGTATAACCCGTATAATACATTTATAGTGAAGTAGTTACAAAAGTGGGCGGCTGTAGCTCAGTGGGTAGAGCAGGTGACCAGAAGGTCGCTGGTTCGAACCCCGGCTCCCCTGGGCGGAACCGAGCTACATGCCGAAGTGAGCAAGATACTGAACCCCGAAATTGCTCCTGACGCGCAGTTGGCACCTTGTGTGGCAGCCTCTGCCGTCTGCGATGAGCTGGCGACTTGTCCAGGGATATACCCTGGCCTCCGCCCATATGAAAACTGGATTTGGCCCCAGTAACCCCCTGAAAGGGGGGATAAAGCGGCAACTAGAGATGGGATTTATGGCTCTTTGAGGGGAGCCGGATCTTGGTGAGCCGTTCCTTTCAAAGAGCCGTTCAAAAAACTGGCTCATTTGACTGATTTTTATATTTATTAAGTTTTAAGAAGCCAGCCTGGTGGTAACTCATTTTATCTTGGAAATAATCACTGGGAGGTTGATGGGGTGAGATTTGGAACAAAATAATACAAAATTAGATATCCTACCAATATCTGAGTTTGAATTATTCTGAAATATTGATTATAACCTCATTTGACATGTGTGCAATAGATTTTAAAGTCTGATCTGGATTCATTGTAAATATTCCACAAGGTTGCACCATATCACTCTGCTTTGACAGTGGCATCACTATTGCCTGGGTCAGTTGGCTCTCTTCTCTTCTCACCTCTGCCACTTTCACTGTTGGGTGTTGTGTTTTCAAGTGTCTATGCAAATTATTTGTTGAACCGGACTTAAAAGAAATATTTTTCTGACAAATATTGCATTTTGCCTTACTGTCTTCCACAAGAGAAAAGTGCATCCAAATGCTGCTCCGTTTCCTTTGGCTCATTTTGTCCAAACAAGGAGTCAGACACATGACAGACTGACTGTCCTCCTCCTAATTAAGACCTCTGCTCTCCGAGGCAGGGGCAGTCACGTGTTTCTGTTTTCACGCAAAGGCAGCGTGCACAACTCAGGTGGCATCATGCTATATTTGCATATCTAATAAGCACCTGCAGCTGAGCTGCGCTCCTCCCCATGTAACTTTTTTCCCTCCTGTTCTCTGCCCCACTCAGGGGAGGAGCAAAGGAGGAGCTTTTGTGTGCATCTGCGTGAAACACAGTGATATATATATAAAAAAAGAACGGTTCCCAGCTGCGACTCGGTTCCCATCGTTCATGTTAACGAGCCGTTCAAAAGAATCGGTTCGTTCGTGAACGTCACAACACTAGCGGCAACATCTCCGCGACCCTCACAGAGAAAGGGGTCAAGAAAATGAACTGAACTGAACTGAATAGTTACAAAAGTTAACATTTTATTGTGTGATTATAACTATTGCAACACTATAATAATTCACACAGGGAACAATATTATTTCACAAAGATACACAATGTTTACACTTTTGATTTATATATTTTATTTGATGTAAATACGTGCTGCTGTTTGTTGTTGTTTGTTTTTTATCCTGTGCTACACTGAGCCAACTGCAACGCCATTTCCTTCTGATCTGCACTGTAAGGCGTAATTTGAATGACAAATAAAGAAGTCTAAGTCTAATGACAGTGAGAATGAGATGTCTATTGAGATGTTTGGGTTGGTAGGGATGGTCAGGGTCGTACAGTCACAGTGGGATTCTTCATTTGGCCACGTGTTTGTATTTATAGGCTTGTTTGGGCCAACAGGGATGTTTCTCTCAGTGGAGAGCAGCATAAGATCTGGGAGCCTGTCTTCCCCAAATAGGTTCCTGAGCTGGATGTCTTGGTCAGCTTCAGTGACCACTCCACTGACGCGGTTGTCACTTGCAATGTCGCATATATTTTGAGGAGCTTGGTTAGGAAAGGGAAAACTGTGTTCACATTGTTGACTGTAAGGCACCTTAGCAGAGCTTGCACATTGTTGTTTGGAAGAATATATGATGAGTAGAACGGCTTGATTTCAGTCAAAACATTAGCTGTGTTCCAATTCAGGGTCTGCATCCTTCGAAGGACCCGGCCTTTGCGGCCTATGAAGGCGTGTCCTTCAGAGGTACCTTCAAAAGTTGCGTCCACCGTTGTGAAATGGGACGGTCTAGCCTTCGGAGCATTTCCTGGTTGCGTCACCAGATTTTCCTGCCCCTTACCCTTACATCACGATTTCTGCCGCCCAGGCCGGCGAAAGTGACGATCTACACCACTTGATGTCGCCATTTTCCTTCTTTCTTTCTTCTGTTTGGGTGCGCAAAGGATCTTGGGATATGGGAGGCCGCGAAGGATAGTAGCGGTGCGTCCTTCAAAAAGAGGGAAAAGAAGGCTGCATTTGAAGGAGCCTTCGAATTGGGACAGCCTTCACACGGCGTTGTGACGTAATTGGCCTTCAAATGCGTCCTTCGAAGGATGCAGCCCCTGAATTGGAACACAGCTATTTACTGTCGTAATTATTTCATGTCATGTTTATTTTCTGCTAAAGGTACAGAGGACAATCCATCACTTTTCATCCCCTGGAAGGACACCCTAGAAGGCACTTTATCATGTTTCGTCCTCTGGAAGAGCACCCTAGAGGACACTGCAATGCTTTTCGTTCCCTGTAGGGCACCCTAGAGGACACTCCACCCCATAGCCTACTGTCCACTGGTACAACACCCTAGAGGACACCTTATCATGTTTTGTCCATCTTAGAGGATGTGGGGTTCAAGAAACGGGTTGTAGATAACTCCTACAGCATGACAAGATAGGCATTACTAGTTTTAGACAGCAGAAACACAGGGAAAAAGCCCAAAGTCGCAACTTCATTTTGAGAAACATGCCCAAGATTGCTCAGAATAAGCAAACTTGGCAACTGTCTTTTTCATCTGGTGTTCTGGGACTTGATCAGCACTTTGCTGCCTCCCACAGTTCAGACCTTGAACTACACCTCACTGACAGAATGAGCAGCTTTTATACCTGGGGCTTCAAAGAGTGCTGCTGTTAGCTCAGCTGAATGCTGCTCAGCTGTGAAGTTGTTGTTGTCGTGCTGCTGTATAGCCTATAGTATTGTAATATACTGTGGTCCAGTAGGGCAGTGCTGCATATTCAAAGACTGATATGATGTACCCTGAGCATGGTTTCCAGATGACTTTTGTGTTTGAGTTTGCTCAGGTTGATAATGTGGCTGCTCATGTCTGGTTTCACAGAAATGTGACTCAGAGTCAAACCTCTGTGACCAGCATGAGGCTCAGGATGGGGTTTACTTTGTTTTCTCCCTTTGATTAAAGAGGAAGAGCTGTGTTTTGATGCACCTAGTTTGGCTGTTGCTGTATGCATGTGAGAAGCTGAAAAAAAATTGACTTGAATAATCAGTACTCATGTTTTGTGACTGTACCTGGCATATGTGTGACTCTATAAAAATCAGACATATAAACACCTGGCTAAATACTTTTTTGCTTTTGTGGTAGTACCTGTTACAAAGGTGTAACCGGGACCACATACTGAAAATATGTTGCCTCTTTCCTTCGCTCACTTCCAAAACAAATGGACGTGCTAACCAGATCAAAATCACTCAGCGGGAGACCAGGAGCAGATTCCTTTCACAACCACTTGCATCTTTTACTTGTAGTTTAAAAATAAAACCCAAAATAGTTTCACTTCTAGCCACACTGCAGCCATGCACACCTCAAACACTGACTGAAGATTGTGTTGATCACATGAGATAATACTCAGAGATCATATCAGGGAAAAGCTGGCAGTGGAGCAGACAGTCTACAGCTCTGAGGGACTGTAGCTGCCCTGTAATTTAGCATTTTCAATACTGGCTTGACACTCAAGGCCGATCAGCTTGTCAGGCCACTGGGAATTCTCCTGGTGGCAAATCTGCCCCTGTGGTGGTGCTCATACTGCTTTTGTCCACAGGGGCCGCAACAATCAACAAAACATGAAAGTTCCTTGTAGTAACTTTAACTTTAACTATTACACTATTCAGAAAAGGATCAATATTGGCAAAATGGAGATCAGCCATCAGGGTTGGCAGACAATAAAAAAGTTAATGATGTTAATTTGTAATTCAAATACTACAGTTGTTTTACAGTTTGGGTTTATTAAGAAAAAACCGTGTAAAACACAGAAGTGAACATCAGTGTGGTTGTTTGATTTGTTCCGCCTGTCTCACTGTTGATCGTCATGATTTCCTTTGAACTCAGGATGTGGGTTGACTGTTGGCAGAAAGCGAACGAGAAGAACTCTGTCAGCATCGACGCAGGATGGAGGTCGCCTCACTCTGCCTCATAATCTGTAAGAAATTCAACTTTTTTCAGTAGTTTTAATAGACGTGCTTTGATTTGATCATTCATTTTCTAAACCAATACTTCAGGGCTTTGTTCCCTACATGGATTATTAGTTTAGATTTCACTCTGTCATTGCCAAGAGTAGCTGCTGAGACAATGAAATGCAGTTTAGCATTCACAATACAGTAGGGTAAAGGTGGGTAAAGAGCAACAGTAAAGAGTAAGATTAATACACCAAGATAGATACAATAAAACAAAAGTTACAGAATTGAATAGACTATAACAGTACTGCGCCGACAGTCAGTCTGATCACTGCAGGGTGAATAGACCTCACTGCACTCTGCACTCTGCAATACAACTATACTATCTGGTCAATTTTCTTAATACCCATATTTATGATTTATTATTTGTATTGTAAAAAAAAATTCACTGCTGTTAATTTTGTACAATATCATGTTTACATGTATATACAAGTCTATTCTATTTCTTACCTTTTTAATTGTAATTTTTTTGTAATATTCTGTCGTTTTGGCTGCTGTGGCAAACAAATACATGCAGGGTTTGATGTCAGTAAGATTAGATGTCAAACTGATGTTTTTAAAATCACGTCTTTTATTTCCTGTTTGAACCACCAGCAGCCACCCTGAGCATCCACCCTGACAAATCCCAGTTCTTTCGGTATGAACGCATCTCTCTGAGCTGTGCAGTGCCGGTAAACTGCAGTGGCTGGACACTGAGGAGAAACACCGCATATGAGACATCTCAGCCATGCAAGGGGGGCTTTGGAGACCCACGTGACCCTGTATGCACCCTCAGGAAAGCTCACCCATTTGACACCGGGGTGTACTGGTGTGAATCTGAGCAGGGCAATCGCAGCAACACCGTCAACATCACAGTGGCAGGTATGCTCCCAAATGAGATTGTGTTTTGTTTCACATTGTGTTTTATGCTCCAGTTTGACAAAGAGATCATAGATTGGTTACTTATATCTGAGGCCCAGGACTTTGACATGGAGAGGCCTTTTATGTTTGAAGGGTTATGGTTGGACATTTCTTTGGCAGTCATTTTTAACCCAGTTAAAAGACGATCTGATGATGCTGAAGACCTTTAAGACTTTTACCTCCTCACATTGTAGAAGCACGTGACCAATCAAAACACAACCAGCCAGACGAGCCTGAGTGAGCAGCAACACTAACCCCTCTTGTCATATCTCAGTTTGTAAGATACATCCTCGACTACTTTCCTCGTGTTCTAGTCCTTCTCACATGAGCTGCCAGCAGAAGAGGAGACACAAGGAGAGAGACACCAGGCTTTAATCAAAATGAGACATCCATGCTTCTGAGCTGTTACTCTAAGGCAGAGAAATTAAAGTGATAATCTCAAAGATTTCCGTTTTGTTCTTTTTGGCAATTGCAGGTGAAAATGATCTTTAACAGCAACCATATTGTATGGCTTGACTCAAGAACCTTGCAGACTGTAACGTCAGCATCAGCTAACTAAATGTAACCTGACAGCTACGCCACACATAAAATGCAGGCTGCTTGAGTCAAATTCATCCGTGCTAAACTACACAACCAGATAGTCAACTAGTCTGATAGGGTCAAACTTTAGCTTGCATATTTTCCAAGGTAATTTGATCATGGCTAGCAAGCTAACAGAGAAAATAAATTTGTCCTGAAATGGTCCCACTTCCACAAAGTTTCATGAAAATCAGGCCAAATCCATAATCCCGCTGACAAACAAACGGTACCGAAAATATAACCTCCACGGTAACAAACTCAATCTGTGTGGTGACTAACTGCTAGCGTTCTGCGGTCTACTCTGTATTTTATGATCTATCGGTTCATGACAACCTATATATTTACTTTAATGCAACTCACAACATGGCACAGTATGACGTAAATAATGTCAAGGTGAAACGTTGTAATGGCACTTCACAACAGTCAAGGGCGAAAGTTTTGTCAATTCTGATAAAACCTATGATTGCATAAGGAACATTTGTAGGTTTGAATGTTCCAGCTGTGTGTCGCATTTTTTTGGCACGGGTGCTGAAAAAACTTCCACAAAGAATACACCTGTGCTCCCTCACTCATAGCTCCTCCGAAAAGCTTCCTCTGTCCTCCCTCCTCGAAGAGCATTTCAATGGCGCTTCTATCCCATTTTTAAAAAAAATTTAGCTCATTATTTTTCAACACCACCCATTTATTTTTTATTTTGTCGTTTTGATATTACATTTACCGGCACACACACTTGTATCCCCCCTAATATTAAAAGTCTTCGGCCCAACATGCACACAACAGAATGTAAGAAAAGAGAAGTGACAAAAAGACTTGGACGGTAGGATTGATGATGTCGATTTATTTTTGTAATTAAGACGAGGTGTTATATTCTGTACTAAATTTTGTAATCACCAACAAGGGTTCGCTTTTCTGTATTGCAGAGGGTGAGGTGATCCTGGAGAGCCCTGCACTTCCTGTGACAGAGGGAGACACTGTGACACTTCGCTGTTCCTACAGGCAAAGATTTGCAAGGACTCCTACTTCAGATTTCAGTGCTGCGTTCTACAAAGACGGTGAATTCATCGGTACTGAGCCTGCAGGAAAGATGATCCTCTCGTCGGTGTCCAGGCATCACGAAGGCTTCTACAAGTGTGAATACCCTGAGAAAGGACAGTCAGAGCAGAGCTGGCTGTCTGTGACAGGTGACCTGATCTTCTGCTCTCTGTATGACACATACATACTTTTGAGACTATTCTGGAAAATTCGGTGTAATATTTGGATCATGTTTCATGTCTGAAACTGATGGCTTTCCTCTTCACAGTTCAGCCCTCGAATGTCTCTTCTCCTCCTCCTGTCATGTCTCTGCACAAGCTGGTGTGCACCATCCTGCTCTTCATCCTCTACACTGCCATCCTCATCCTCGCTATATACACGTACCGAAGGTGGGCTCGAGGTAAGAACCCCTCTAATAGCATATCATTACCCTGCACTGATCATCTGATCTGGTATCCTCCTCCAAAAGACGCACGTCATAGCATCACACTGGAGAGTGATCTGATTGGTCAGTAGTCCGGCTGTCATTGCTCCTGTTGGCTGTACTGTAGGTTACCATGGTGATATACCTCAATAAAAGGGGGCCAGTATGAGATAGCGGAAAACCAAAGCCAAGCCGAAAAAAAGCCAGCTAACCCACACAGCTCGCTACCTGACAGAGGCCTAAGGTTGTGGCTAACACGGTGAACAAGATCAACAGAGCAGAGCTGGTTGCCACAGTAACGTTGCTAGAAAGCAGGAAGTGAAACAATGTCATACAAGACTGAAAAAAAAAAAAGTGGAAATAAATTCTTAAACTGACTTCAGACTCTCTGTGCTCTGGTTTTCCTGCAGCTCGAGCTCATGCTAAGAAGAGAGTGTCTGATCATCTGGTACTGGACTGAAGAAGAAGAAGAAGAAGAAGAAGAAGAAGAAGAGCCTGTTTGCTGCCCAATGTGAATGGAAAGAAGCTAATGTTTTTAGTTGTTTATCTATCTTCTTTAAGCATCTCTTTGCCAGTATAGCATGGTGCCTACATGGTTAAAGTCCTTTGTTTGAACATACAAAAAGATGGCTGTCATATTGTTAATATGCTTGATGCTGTGTACATAATATTATTTGCATTCCGATGTCTAACAGTTATATACTGTGTTACGATGTTTTGACTTCTGGGCTGAACTTTGCAATAAAATAACTTTTTAACACATTTTATATGGTCAGAAATTCATCCAGTCCTCAGCTGTGTGTGTGTGTGTGTGTGTGTGTGTGTGTGTGTGTGTGTGTGTGTGTGTGTGTGTGTGTGTGTGTGTGTGTGTGTGTGTTAAACTATTAACAATTCTTTATGGAAAGTCACAATTGATGTTACTTTGTAAATGGTAAAAAAATATTGTGTAGTTCATTTATAAACATTATTTGGATGCTGTTAGTAAAATGATTAACTAGTAAACTATTGATTCATCGTTTATTAATAATTGTTATTAATAAAGTGTTACCCCTGTCAGTAAGTTCTTTTTAGCAAAGAAATAAGTTTAATACATTTAAGTCAAATTTGTTTCTTACCTTCTTCTGTGGGAATTTGAGTCCAGTTTTCATCTATGTGCTGGCACTGATATTATTTCCTAACTGATTATTGGTCCTGTCAAAACACAGAGGAATGCATAGATTTATATTGTAGTCTTCAAAACTTTCCCGATGGATGGGTGGGGAGCAAGACCTCAGTATGTCTAGTATCCTGGCTACAGCCCTGACCGTAACTGCATTCATATTTAGATCTTATTCATCACATTACATCAGGGACAGGCAACCATGTGCCATAAAGACAAGGAGTGTACGTTTTTGTTTCAATTTAAAAAAACAAGTACATGTCGCAATTCATTATCCATTTCACAGTCTCTCTTTAGAGTCCTCATTAAAAATCTGTGATGTGCACTGAATTCCCAGCATGGAAAAATCCCTCAGGCACTGAGCTTAGCTATTAGTTTCGTTTTCTCTAAAGCAGCCACACGTCACAGTTCAAACACAATAAGTGCTAGAAACAGAAACTACGCAGCACAACTGTTGCACTCCATCTTGAGCACAACAAGGTAAGTTTGTCCTACTTACAAATAGTTAAACTATCACAGCTAGAATACAAGTAGATATCAGTTCATGTTGTATCACTAATAATGAGTTTCACTATTTGTTTTTGTTAGATGGGTGCAGTATTCAACTTGCTGGAGCAGCACAGACTGCAGGAGTACTACAACAAATTTCTTCAGCTGGGTGTGAAAGACGAAAGAGATTTCCTTGATGGTGTCACAGATGAAGACTTGAACAACCTCGGTAAGTTTACTGAGTATGAAAGCAGTAAGTCTGACAGTTTCTGGTTTTAATGTCACTTGAGATGAAAATATGTCAACTGTAGTCATGTACAGGCCTGTGTTATTGCTACGAGAACTTAACACTTTAAAGTTTTCAGGAAGCATTATAAACTGACCACATAGGAAACAACCAAAGATATAACATGAGTTGTTCTCTGTTATCTTGTGTGGATGACATGGACTTTGGTCTAGAGACAGAGAAAGGAATGTAGGAAAGAGAAATACTTGGCAGGTATCTATATACAATATAAGACTGATCATAAAGGAAACAGCCTCTTCAGTACAAGAGGAATTTGTACAGGTAAGGTTTATTATCTGATTGCCACACACTTCCTTGGTGCTATTTACGTAACAACCTTTGGAGTGTTTTCAATTTTTTTCACATTTGCAGTATTTGCACAGGATATGGGTCAAAAATGGATTGGTTGAGTGTCTAGAAAGTAGACTACAGTAGGCTACTTTGTTTGTGGATTGTTAGGAAATAGCTCTTTAATAATCTGTTTACAATATTTACCCTTTTTCTAATCATACAAATTGGGATATTTCAAATAATAGTCCAAATAAAAAACAATACAGTTAAAGAGTAAAATGTCCACATCTGGACATCATGAGTACAGTTTCATAGATGTTTGGTATATTTAATATTCTGGTTATATTTCCCAACAGGATTAAGCCAGGTGGAGAGGAATCGTTTTTCTACCATGAGGAACACCATTCGTAGACTCAGAGCTCCAGCACAGCCTGCTGCGACGTCTGTGAAGAAGTCAATGGAGTCATTCTGTCTGCAGTACACATACCCCAAATGTCCAGAACCAAAATACATCAGAGGTAAGAAGGAATTTAAAAAAATGTATTATTAAGCTCTTTACAGATTGCTCTTATATCTTAAAAAGTACCTCATGTTAGCAGTGACAAAGCAAGTGCTCTGTCTGAATACAAAAAAAAAGTGGGAGGTAGGTACATCCTCCATTTCCTGTAGGTGTGACGGAGCCTCAGAATGAATAACTCACAGTCCCAGACTTGTACAACACATTTAATTACAGGCATCGACAATAGTCTGTGACACTTTTCATATCATCGTCTGGTGTTCACTCAGTCCTCTCAGTTTCTCAGTTAAAATGACTGGGCTGTATTGTGATGGAACAACATGTCCTCATGACAACTGAATAGGTCGATTTCCAGTGACTCCCAAAACAACAAATTTTGCTAAACTGCATGTTAGCATGCTGATGTTTGCATTTAGCTCAAAACACCACTGTGCCTTAACACTGTCTTACAGAGCCGCTATCATAACTCTAAGTCTTAGAGGATGGCTCTCAACCCTTGATTACAGAGAAAACAAGTAATGTCAAGTGTACATGATAACATATCATATCACATCATGTTGATGAGCCAGAATACTCTTCTCCAAATTGTCTGATAACACCTTCATACCATTTTATACTCTTAACAAGATCATTTTGAATTTGTAGATATGGATGCGGCACAAAACACAGTTGAAGATCTGATGTTGAGGATCCGTCACAGCGAAAATGTTGACGCATCCAAAGGCATCTGTCTCTACACAGTGGATGGGATGCCTTTGACAGATGATCCATTCTTCAACACATGTAAGTCTAAAATCACCCAGTATGACTATTCACTAGTTCAGGACTGTTTTGTTGTTCAAGTATATATTGTGCATATAATTAACTGTTGTGCTGAGCTAAAAATCAGTAAAGACACATGTATGAAGAATTTCTAAAAAATACAATGTTGAATGACATGTGTTGGTTTATAATTGTTGTTACCATTATGTTTCAGAGACTCAGCAATCTTTTATTTACCATAGTTCAACAAAGCATGTAAAGTGGCTAATTTAATTTTATTCCTGTACAGGGTCTTTAAAAGACAGACACATTAAAAATGGAGATGTGATCTACGCCATATTTACACCAAAGGAGAACCTGAGAACAGCTCCTCAATTGCCAAAGCGTGAGGTTACTGAAACCTACGGAAGTGATACAGTTCGATGCCACATCATGCTCAAGGTGAGTTTACTCACAGCACAGTGCTGAAGGCCTTTTTCTCTCCTCATCTTAGCGGCCTTTCTTTTGTAAAATATATGTCCTGAAAACTTGAAAATCCAATAAGATTTGCATTTTGAGTGAGTTTTTGATCCACAAGATTGAACTGAAGACTGTAACAAAGGCCGGTGTTGCAGAGGGTTAATTTCAACTCCAAAATACTTTCCCATTATTTAGAAGTTGCTCATCCAGGAAATACACAAATATTGTTTTCTCTCATCCTGGTTTGCTTTCACTCAGTGCTGACACTGACTTTACGTAAAGTTTTAACAATCCCTGACCTTCATTATATGACAGTTATAAAGTTTTTTATGGTTAGAAGGTTCTTGTGAAAATGGTTGTGGGTGGGTGTATACAGCAATGAGCATTAACTCAATGTAGGAGCCAGATTGGTCATTTTCTTTGTTCATGAGTGTTGTACACGTTTGTGCCAGTAGGTGGCAGTATCTGTTTAGGCCATTGCTTTTGTTTCTATATAGGTAGGTGGGTTAATCAGCGCAGGTGCGCACGCTGGGGGATCCATACGGTTTTTGACCGTGCCATGGCGTGTAACGCTGCAGGTCAGAATATTGTGTGTTATTGTGATAGTGAGTATTATATTTTGAGTCGGCTGTGTGTAGCCTAATACATCTGCAACAAAAGAGAAGTAATGCTTGGACATTTGCTGTGTTATGCACTTACACCTGAACGCACCTACGTCTACACTGGCACGCTTACAAGCCATTAAAACCACCATCATGCGCGGATAGTGACAAAGGGCCACTATACTAAAAGTTAAGCCTTTAACTTGATTTAATCACCTTTTTTAAATATTTGATACAGGGCGACTTTGAGGTGATGGTGAATTTGGAAAGTGACACAATAACTCATTTGAAGAACAAGCTCGCAGATGAAAGTGGAATCCCAGCACATGTTCTTCATTACAGGTAATTCTGAATTTTATTGTATTGCATGTACAGTGTGGCTTTTGAACCCCACATTGTTGATTCTGATTGTAATGTGTTTGTTAATCATGTTTCCAGGGGTGAACATGGCAGTGGCAACACATTGGAAAGTTGTGGAATCTCAGACGGGTCAACAGTTAACTTCTCTCTGTCCACGTTTTCTGAAGAGGTTTTAAACCAAGAAGACTTCTTCACTGATGATGTTGTTCCCACAGTGCAACAAACGCCCAAAGGAATCAGTGTCTTCTTGTCTTCACTTTATATCGTTGTAAGATGTGTTTGATGATAAATAATTATCATTTATCAATTAACTGATCATAAACATTATGAATGTATGTACTGCCAATAGGTGATTTGAGGGCGGTTGAGGGTGAACACCGTCCCACTAAGCAAAATGACTAAAATGTGTTCCCCCTGTAAAGTTTGGGAATGGCTGTAATAGAAGCTAAAACAAGTTGTAGTATGCATGCTGCTCGTATACACATTTCAGCTGGAGTGGGGAGTCATGACGAATATTTTGTCTCCTCTGCTCTGTGAATGCTTTGGCTGATACAAACTGTCTTTTTTCAAGAAGCCCACTCTGCTCTGAAGATGAAGAACAATCATGTGCACAATGTACTCGGTAATTGTTTTAAATTATTTGTTTCTACTCCAGAAAAACAAGGGTACAGGAGTTGGACAGAAGAATTTGATCGGCTACATTCGAAAACTGACTGGATGTAACCCTCTGGCCCAAAGTTTGTATCAGTTACTCTGGAAGAATGTGAGCCTGTCCAGGAATCAGGAGGTAACCTATGTGATCATTTGCCTCGAGAAAATTATATTTTCTTCTTCAGGTAAAAATGTGTTTTTTCTTTCCCTGTAGATCGCAGTAGTCGAAGGCTTGTACATGCTGTTCAGAGAGCTTTTGCCACAGCTTGGAACAAACCGAGGAGATAAGATCATTGAGGACCCTGATGTCTTTGAGTATTCAACATACTGCTGGGCACATCTCCTGTCAGAAGCAAAGGTATTTCCACATGAGTTTGGAGGCAGTTCACATAGGTGTGTCCAAGGTGGGTGACATTAACAGTCTCTCCAGAAGAAGACAACCCCAGCACACCTTAGACTCAGGTCTGCCTTAACAGACAGTTCCTTCAATAATCTATTGAAAATGTTAAAGTCAGGCTTGTAAGTGAGCTGCAGCCTGGATGAGGGTAAATCTGTACACAGAAAATCAGTTTGACAAAGATATAAAGCCTCCACTATAATTGACATGCACGTGCACTTGTTGCTTTGAGAGATGGTTAAAGAAAGAGTGTTTGTAGAAACAAAAGAAAATGCTCTTAACTTCTAAGATTGAACAGGACAGGACCCTGTTTAAAGTTTTGTAGCAGGCAAACCCAGAAGCAGAGTCACAAAGCTTGGAGTTGAGTTCAAAGGTGTTGGATTTTTTTTTCAAAAAAAAGGGATCTGTCAAAGACGAAGGCAGGCAGGTCAACAGGTTGAGCCAGGAGCCAAAGTGCAGTGATCTCACTTGGTTTCCAGGGTGAGGCAGGAATCACAGATGAGCAGGTGAAAGCAGCAGTTGAGCTGACTGCTGAGAAGAGAGACGGCTGAGGTATCTGCATGTGAGCCAAGCAAAAACAGTGTTAGAAAAACATGGAAAAATCCACTAAAAATCAAAAGCACAAGATACTATACTTGAATGAGCTGGAGAGTCACTGGATGAGATGGGACAGTCTGAACCAGGGTTATGTAGAGGCAGTTGATGAGACTCTGCTGCAGCGATGACAACACGCCCACAAGTAGACACACAATAGGAAGGATCAGGTGAGGAAAACACGAGGGGGGAAACAGGTTGGGAAAGAATACACACCGCAAAACTGTCCGGATACACACCGCAAAACCCTGCTGTGTTGCATTGCCTTGGAAATGTATCATTCTGGGATTAGTTGTAGTCATAAATGTTGTCATGTCCATTGTTAATATTTTATGAAAATAGGAAAGTACATTTGATGACCTGCAGCTGTATTCAAAAGTGTTACAGAGGAGTGATAGACTTCCAGTTGAGTATTTCTGCTTGTATTACTCTGACAGAAAGAGACAACAGAACATGAGAACTACGCACCATTTTCTCTGATGTCTGAAGAAGGCAGACGTTTCTGTGATCCAGTCACTGTACCTGGAGTACCAGGTGTCCTTGAAAGAGCAGTTGTGCTTCAGAAAATCCGAGGTAAAGTAAAATTTAGAATAGCTCAAAATTACATGAGCAGACCTGCCAATATATAGACATATTTCAAACGTTTTACTGTATCAATTTTCCGTGGTATTAAGGTTCAAGCTTTTTTTTTTTTTTTAAGTTACGGCCATTACAAAACTATTGTAATCAAGTTAATTGCTGAGATGAGTTGAGGAGTCTCAAAGCCTGTGGTAAGAAGCAGCTTCATAGTCTGGTGGTACAGTGGGGGGGGGGGGGGGTCTGTTGCTCTGTAAACGGTACCAGTGATGTTCTGGTTGGTTTTAATCACCCGCTGTAGAGCCTTCCTGTCCTAGGCTGTGATGAACCATGCCAGTTTTTGATGTTTCCAGTCAGGATGCTTTCTTGTGCTCATCTGTACAAGTTGACCAGGATCTTGCTCTGGAATTTAGCCTTTCTAAGTTAACGTAGGAAGTAGAGCCTTTTCTGGCCTTTTTTAACCAGGGTGGTGATGTGTGATGACCAAGATAGGTTCTCCGTGATGGTAATTTTAAGGAACCCATAACTGTTCACCTGTTCCACCTCAGCTCCACTGATGTAGACAGGAGTGTGTGTCTTTGCCTCCTCCTTTCTAAAATCAAAAATCAGCTCCTTGGTTTTGCGGCTGGTGATGATGGTGTCATCCGCATTCTTCACAGTAGAGTTTTCCTGATGACTAGGAGAGCAGTCATTCTCCAGATGTGTGAAGACTGAGTGAAGGGCAGTAGATATGGCATCCTCTGTGGATCTGTTGGTTCTGAAATTGGCCAATAAAGGAGATGATTCTGATAAATACATATAGGTGCCATGTAATTTACATACATATGCCCCAAAAAGGCATGTGTAAAACATCTGTCAATGGTAAACTTACAGGATGCTAAACAAACTAGGTTTAGGTTTAAAGCACAGATGTCTACTTCTAAGAGCCTTTCATTGTTTCTGACAAATGCTACATCCTGCTAGGTTGTTGCAAGGTACAGTGCAGTCACTATAGTGTAGAAAGTTGTCTTTGATATACAGTTCTTGTCATTGCTAGAGATCGGCCATCGTGAATATATTTTACAAGAAATTACCATTTTTTGCAAATATGGTAATTTCTGACAACAAAAAATGCCCTTTTTTCCATACACCTGACTTACATACATACTGATACACATTGGAGGCTCTCTGCCATTCTTTTTCACATAGAACTGTTACTTAACGTTAGCTGACATAAGCTAACATTAGAGCTATTTCCAGAGGAACTTTGCCAGACTAGATAAGTTGTGGCTGAGGCTCTGGAGCAGACTTCTGGTCCAGAAGGGCTTTCTCATAAGTATACAGATATGCAAATCACTTTGTCCTTTAAATTTGAAATATTCTTTATTTAACGTGTTATTGGTCATGGGACGATTATGTGTAATTGTGGGAATTAATATTTTGACACTCTCTTATCTTTCGTTAAGATGGTGAGAAGATTCCAAACTGCACTGAAGAGGTTTTGCGAGAAACATCAATCAGCAGAGCCACTGACATCGAGAAGATTTTGCTCAGCATTCACCCGTCAATTACAACATATGATCTTTGGATTTCTCATGACAGTGTGACAAGTCAGAAGTATGTATGATCAAATTTCATGTTCAAGAAAAGTGGTAGAATTGGCAACAATAGTATTACACGCACCTATTACAAAGACCTCATGAATCAGTGAGATAATGGTCGGGCGGCTGTGGCTCAGGGGTAGAGCCAGCTTCTTGTTATCGGTAGGTCGCTGGTTTGATTTCCCTGGTCTGCATGTCAAAGTGTCCTTGGGCAAGATACTGAACCCCAAACTGCTCCTGATGTGCTGGTTGGCACCTTGCATGGCCATCATGTATGCTTTGGACAAAACAAGGGTCTGCTAAATACCCTGCTGCTGGCAGGGCCTTAGCCCATGGGGCTCAGTCTAAAGAAACAATATGGAGCTGCGGAGCATGGAGCCCACCACCTGCAGGATGCAGTGTGTGAAGGGCAGTGGGCATTCTGATGCCTGGCTTCACAGGCTGGTGGGGAAGTATTCAGAGCTGGAATGGGAGGCAGAGAGGTACCAACAAGATATAGTTGGGCTCACTATGCTTCTCTGGAGATACACTCCTGTGGAGATAATCACAAGCCAGTGTTGGAGTTCTCCCCATGAGGAGCAAGAGGGTCGACTCTGTGCCTCTAGAAATCGCTGGGGGGAAGGCTCTGACTGTCGTTTGTGCTTACACACCAAACGGCAGCTCGGAATACCCTGTCTTTTTGGGGACCTTAGGCGGTGTCTGGGAAAAGGTGCCATCCAGGGACTCCATAGTTCTTCTGGGGGACTTCATTGCCCACGTGGATAACATAGGGGAAACCTGGAGGAGGGTGATTGGGAGGAATAGCCTGCCTGATCTGAATCCAAGTGGTGCTTTTTTATTGGACTTCTGTGCTAGTCACAGACTAGCCATGAACACCATGTTCAAGCATAAGGTGGTCCATGAGTGTATTTGGTACTAGGCCACTTTAGGCCAAAGGTCAATGATCGACCTTGTGGTAGTACCATCTGATTTGCGGCCGTATGTCTTGGACACTCAGGTGAAGAGAATGTCTGGTGGAGGCCTGGTCCATCAGGTCTTCAACTTCCATATTTTTACTTTTCGTGCATTCCGGGAGAGGTTGTGGACCATGTTCAAAGCCTCCGTTGTAGAGTTGGCTGCTAGGAGCTGTGGTCAGAAGGTCATTGGTGCCTGGCGAGGCGGTAACCCAAGAACTTGTTGGTGGACACTGGCTGTGAGGGAGGCCGTCAAGCTGAAAAAGGAGGCCTTTCGGGCTTGGTTGGCCCAGGGGTCTTCTGATGCAGCAGACCAGTACAGAGAGGCTAGAAGGCCTGCAGCCTCAGCGGTCACTGAAGCAAAAACTTGGGTGTGGGAGGAGCTCGGGGAGGCTATGGAGAAGGACTTTTGGTCAGCCTCAAGGAGGTCCTGGCAAACCATCCGGTGAGTCAGGAAGGGAAAGCAGGACCTAGCCCAGGCTGTGCTCAGCAGGGGAGGAGAACTGCTAACCCGGACTGGGGATATTGTTGGGCAGTGGAAAGAGCACTTTGAGGAGCTCCTGAATCCAACTAACACATCATTTGAAGTAGAGGCACAGTCTCGGGGGAATACTTGTCCATATCACTGGCAGGGGTAGTCAAGAAGCTCCCCAGTGGCAACCAGGGGTGGATGAGATTCGCCCTGAATTGCTGAAGGCTCTGGACATTGTTGTGCTGTCTTGGTTGATATGCTTCTTCAGTGTCGCGTGGAGGTCTGGAACAGTACCTTTGGAGTGGCAGACTGGGGTGTTCTCATCTTTGAGAAAGGGGACTGGAGGGTGTGCTCCAATTACCGGGGTATCACACTGCTCAGCCTCCCTGGGAAAGTTTAATTCAGCGTGCTGGAAAAGAAGCTGTGGTCGATTGTCGAACCTCAGATTCAGGAGGAACAATGCAGATTCCATCCTGGTCGTGGAACAACGGACCAGCTTTTTACCCTTGCAGTCTTGCTGGGAGGGGCATGGGAGTTTGCCCAACCAATCTACATGTGTTTTGTGGACTTGGAGAAGGCCTACAACCGGGTCCCCCAGGGAGTACTGTGGGGGGTACTGCAGGAGTATGGAGTACCGGGCCCTTTGCTACGGGCTATCCATTCCCTGTATGACCAAAGTGAGAGCTGTTTCCATATACTCAGCAGTAAGTCAAGCCTATTCCCAGTGGGTGTTGGACTTGCCAGGGTTATTTGTCCAAGCTAATGAATTAGTAATACAATTTTGCAATTGCTTCTTAGTCGGAGCAGTGTATTAAATCTATTAAGTCCAAAAAGGATGTAACAGTACACTACTTTAGAAACATACTCAAACATTGTTGGTTTCCACCTTCCCTTGTGTGTGTTAGGTTCATATAGCTCTCACTGTTTTCAAGTAACCCATTTAATTACAGCTTTCGCATAAATACTGACAAGAGTTTTGGAGACATGGCAGAAGAAATGAAAGTGTTCCCTCAGCTCAGTATGACTCCACCACTGCGTTTGAAGGATATCGGTCTTGGTGATCTCCACCTTGTTTTGCTGAGTGAAGGTACTGCAAAAACCTAAATACCTGATATTTATAAATCTGATGAGGATTTCATAAAAGTATGTGTTACAAGGAAAACAGAAACAGAAAACAACATATACTGTGCTGTATGTCCAACAACATTCTCCTGGAAGTGTAAGCTTATCAAGAAGCAGTATCTAAGCAGATGCTTGATTTAAACTCAAGTTCCCTTTGAATGAATTTGACCATTTTTAGGGGGAATTTTTGTTGAGACAGGTATAGAGGGAGTTACAATAGTTGATACTGTATGAGATATAAGTACGCATGATCATTTCCATCTCTGCATGTGACACAAAATGCCTGAGTTCTTAAATATTTCTCAGCTGGAACAGGAAAACTTGACATGTAGGTCAGCTACAGAAGTGCCCATGCCCCTCACTCTAATGTTGTTTTTTTTGCTTCCTGATGTGTATAGTTAGTATCTTTTAACAAGAACTTCTGTTTTTGGCAGACAACCTTGGAGTCTATTTGACTAAAGATAAGCTATTCCCTGCAAAGATCATGGTGTATAATTGTCTGGCTGGAAAAATCGAAAATATTGATGTGGACGAATTAGCAGCTAGGTGAGTACTTTAAACAAAAAAAAAAAAAAAGGATTCTAAACCCTATTGCAGATAAAATCAAGGAATGATTTTAAAGAAGTTGATTATGGCATTTATACAGTTTGTTCAAATCCACAACTATAATATTGTGGCTTTTAATGTACATTAATTTAAAGTGGATGCATTTCTTGGATCAAATTGGAAACAAAAAATAATATCTCAATAGGTCATAAAAGTTGGATGTTTATGTAAGGACATAGAGACACAACAGCAATGTGCAGTATGAAGCATTTATTAAGATTAACAGACACTAGAATCAAAACTTTCATTGTATATTTATATGTGTTTTCACTGAAATACTTTTACACAGAACTGGTGATCACAGGGAGTCAGATGACTATACATTTGTCACCACCAGGACTCCAAAAGAGGCCATAATGGTAAAGTTGATCCTGTACTTCAAATCTTTCAATGAATAACTATATCCAGTGGGTTAAATGAAACAAACTGGAAAAAAAGGTGTAATGGCCGCCATAAAAGCAAATTGCAGATTGAATATAACCAGTGACTGTGTGAGATCGTCTTATTTTCAAAGTTGCACTGAGTGAGATCAGATTGTGAGCTGGAGATCTGTGAGTGAAAGCATGCATTCATCATACATAAACGGATGTTAAATGTTAGAAATAGAGGCGTAAATAATTGGAAATAAGTCCCATTATGTGAGACTAGTGTGCCCCTCACCCAGAGCCTCATCATCTGGTACTTGTCAGACTACCTTGCCAAGAAGCTGATGTGGTGCAGCAGAGCTAATTGAGTCAATGCAGTGGTGGACTAAAACAAAAGCGTTTGTTATTTTCTGAATATCTAACTGTTTAGTTAGCAGTTACTGGGTGTGGGGCTTTTGAAAGCTAAATTAACCAAAACTGACAACCCTAGCATGAATGTAAACAAGCTATCAGCTGTTATCTCTTCTTTTGCAGGGATTTAGCCTTTTAAATGCCAGGGCTCACCTCCCAATACAAATACAACCTTTGTTCAGCTGAACAACTCACTATGGGCAGTGTAGGGATACTATGGTCAACTCATCATGGGCTTTTCGGGAACACTGCTTTTCCTACTCATGTTAGTGTGTTATGTGGTATAATAAAGTTACAAAACAAGTTGTCCTTCAAGATCCCTTTAAAGTGAATACTTCAAGCTAAGTAAAATTTTTGAATGAGGAAGTGAATAAAAAATACAACTGACATTTCTTGACTTCATTTCATCAGGTGCTGATAGATACAAGCTCATCCATGAGAAAGAACTGCTATGGAAGTGTGGAGATACAGAAAATCGATGCTGTCAAGGAGCTTTTGGACAACTTTGCAAACCGGACCATGGCTTATGATTTTCATCATGTCATTGGCCTTGCGAAGTTTGATGCTACAGTTGAAAGTCTCCACACATTCACCGAAACACTTCAAAAGTTCAAGGTAAATAATAATATAGGTCACATCTTCAAACACTGATAAACATTTAGTGTAACAGATTCTTGTTCAGTTCAGTACATGTACAGTCCTGAATAGAGATGCACTGATTGCAATTTCCTTGGATGATTCCAAATTAAGTCTGACCTGTAGAATTGGATTGTGGCTTTTTTTTTTACTCCAATGTACTTTCTTTGAAAGAACACTACAACATTTTTTTAACCTTTTTGTTAAATTAAATACTCAAATGTATGTTTGAAATAAAACACTGACAATTAAATGACTAATAAAAATAACATTGTAAGCTATTTTAATGGTCTGTTAGTGAAATGTCTAATTAAATTTAAATATGACTGGTACAGAATCGCATTTTGCCTGTCATGCCTAAAACCAGCCAATTCCGGTCCCAGACTAATCAATCGGTGCATCTCTAGTAGTGGAGGTTTAGATGTGTGCTTTAATTTCTTCATGACTTACAGCATAGGCTCCTCAGCCATGACACAATAGACTAAGAAATGTAAATAGACAGTTGCTGTTTTTCACTTTTCTAGGAACATGTGCACACCCTTAAGACAACAAGACAAACTAAGCTGTATGATGCCCTACAACATGGAATGCTTGAGTTGGAAAAAGTCAAGAAGTTCCCAGACTGTAAACTTCGCATTCTTTGTCTCACAGATGGAATTGATTTTGGGTAAAAAAAAAATTCTGTATGCTAGTTTCTTATTTGCTATTATATCGTTTTTAACATTAGGTTGTACGGTAACTCCAATTTATCAATCTATTATCAGTAAACATTTTGTTCAAATTAAGTTTTTAAGCATCGTACATCATAGTGAGGACATTTCAGCATTGTGAGGACATTTTGGCCTGTCCAGACAACTTTGTTTTAAGGTTATGGTAATAATCAGGGTCAGTTTAGGATAGGATTTTAGGTAGGCATTAAGTAGTGACGGTAATGTTAAGGTGGGGAATATAGGAACGTATAAGTTCAATATGAGTTCTCACAAGTGTTTATATTGGGGGTTCTCTTTAGTATAAATCATAAAATTGTACCACCTGCAAATTATATTATTTTTCTTAAGAACATATTCTTTATGCGCAGATCCTCTAACAAGCCTGATGTTGTAACTGCCAACCTGATCAAGTCTAACATCATTGTGGATTCAATTCTTCTCGGAAATGTGAAGAACAACATTCTGTGTGGAATCAGCAATGCAACAGGTAAAGTATGAAAACCTCAATGGACACTTTTCTTGAGTAAATTAAGTCTTTGATTTGAACTATGTTCCATATTCATAAAACTTGATGCTACTATTGCGAAGGCATACAGAGGCATTCAGAAAGTGGACAGGTGGTGAGAGGTTGAAAAAATAGTGGTGAAAACCGGAGCAAGCAGGTCAGTGCATCTTAGATGCGTTCCCAGGATATCATCTTGGCCACACACCTTCCTTCCTCTGATTTACTCTTTGATATGCCCTGCTCACGTTATATTCAGTGATAGTAAATGTGAGTGTGCTTACCTCCCGACAAGATCACCATTCATACTGTTTGAAGCACTGGTGATGATGTGACTAGCCTTCAGCCCAAAAGGAATGTTGAAAAGCAGAGTGCAGGTGGCGGAAAACAAATCTCCAGGTTCATTTTGACATTTATAAAGAGAGACTTTACACTTTTAATTTAGGACTGAAAAGTCAAGGCAGTCCTTCTTCTCAGACATTATCACCAAAAACAATAATAATGCACGTGCCCTGTTTGCTACTGTCGACAGGCCAGTAGCCTCTGAACATCTATCTACCAGGGCCTGTAATGAATTAGCATCCTTCTTCACTGACAAAATTCAGAAAATTAGATAAGCGGTCAGTGCCACCATACCAGGTACAGGAGCTGTGTTATCCATGTGTCCACCTAAAACCAACTCTAATACCATGACACAATTTGATCCAATCAATGACAAAAACTTGCAAGAGATAATACGGCATTTGAAATCTTCCTCCTGCTGGCTTGATATTTTACCAGCAGGGTTCTTCAAAAAAGTTTCAGACTGCATGACTTCAGATCTGCTACAGATTGTCAGCATGTCTCTTCTCTTAGGTGTCTTCTACCAAGCCATGAAAACCATAGTTATTAAACCACTCCTGAAGAAGAACAACCTAGACACATCAGTAATGAATAATTATAGGCCCATATCAAACTTCCCAATTTTAAGTAAAATCATTGAAAAAGCTGTTTTTCAACAGCTGAACACTTACCTAATAGTAAATGGCTGTTTTGATGTCTTCCAATCAGGATTTCGACCACATCACAGCACTGAGACCGCTCTAGTCAAGACATTCATTTAAACACAGACAATGGCAAAATGTCAGTCTTAGTATTACTGGATCTCAGTGCTGCGTTTGACACAGTCAACCACAACATACTACTGGACCAACTGGAAAACTGGGTGGGACTCTCTGGTACAGCACTAAATTGGTTTAAATCATCTCAATAAAAGAGACAACTTTGTGTCTATTGGTAATTACACATCTGAGCAGATGAAAATGACAAACCCCAGGGCTCCATTCTGGGGCCTCTACTATTCAACATTTACATGCTTCCCTGTAGCTCAGATAATGGAAAACAACCAAATATGCTACCATAGTTATGCGGATGACACACAAATTTACATAACCATATCACCAGGGGACTATAATCCCATACAAACGCTGAGTAGATGCGTTGAACAAATCAATGATTGGATGTGTCAGAGGTTTCTTCAGTTAAACAAAGGTAAGACTGAAGTAATTGTTTTTGGAGCCAAGGAAGAACGACTAATGACTAACTAATGACAATCTGTAATGTTGAAAACTACAAACCAAGCCAGAAACCTCAGTGTAATCATGGACTCAGACCTGAATTTCAGCAGCCACACTAAGACAATTACAAAGTCAACCTACCATCACCTTAAGCATATATCCAGGATAAAAGGATTTATGTCTCGGCAGGATTTGGAAAATCTTATCTATGCATTTATCTTCAGCAGACTCGACTACTGTAACGGTGTCTTTACAGGACTCTCTAAAAAATCCATCAGACAGCTGCAGCTGATTCAGAACGCTGCTGCTTCAGTCCTAACAAGAACCAAAAAAGTAGATCACATCACTTCAGTTCTCAGATCTTTACACTGGCTTCCTGTCAGTAGAAGAACTGATTTCATAATCCTGTTGTTGGTTTATAAAGCACTGGATGGTTTTGGGCCAAAATACATTTCTGATCTGCTGCTACATTTTGAACCATCCAGACCTCTGAGGTCGTCAGGTACAGGTCTCCTTTCAGTTCCTAGAGTGAAAACTAAACATGGAGAAGCAGTGTTCAGTTATTATGCACCACATATCAATTCATGCCAAAGGTTGATTCAACAGTTGCCTTTGACCAGTCAAGTTTGTGGAGGCAATGATTTCACAGTGATATGAACAAGTGCTTTAAAGCAGTTTAAATAATATTCAGCTGTAAATTCACTTTTTTTAAAACTGTTGTTCAATCGATGTTGCTTTCAGGAGGTTGCTGTTTCAGACCAGAGACCAGTAAGGATGGTTTGAAGCTTTTTGAGATCGAGACTGTTCTTTCTTTGGAGATGAGGAAACCCAAGAAAAAAGCTGACCCATCAACCATCACTATCGTTAGTGCACTAGTTATTGTCTACAGTTTCTGGCAGTTTAAAACATGCACCAATTTTGAATTTTTTAAGACAATTAGGGCCACTGTGACAATGTATTGGAATTAAGATTTTTTTAATCCGATTTTCCCAGAATTCTGAGATTGAAGTCTGAATTTGGACCTTAAAAGCAGAACTTTCACAGTGGCCATAATCCTCTGCAGTACTCTAATGATATGCTTGTTCATTTCAAAATTGTATTTTTCAGAGTTATTTAAAAGGGATCCCTGCTTCTCATGGGTATGATAAATCTCCAGAGATTGTCTTGCCAAGCGAGATGAACAGTAAAGTGACAGTGACAGAGAGGTAAACAACAGAATAATCTCATTCCATGGCTTTTTGGAACATGCAAATGATTACTTTGTTGTACAACTGTTTCGTCATGTTTTGTGAAACTACAAAGGCTGAGCTCAGAGGCTGTCTGTGATGTAGCTGAACTTTTTTGAAGAGATCACATGCTTTCTATTTAGCAAAAATATTCTGTTTACTGTGTTAAAAATCTTAATCTTTGTGAAGCTGCAACATGAGAAGTTATATATTGCTTAATAATTGATTTAATGTTTCTGTAAGTAGACTAACACATAGATTAACAATTGTTTTAGCAGATATTAGCAGCAAGACTGCAATCTAAAGTATTATGATATCTGTATTTATATTGAGGTGCTGATCTTTCATACTAGTGCACTGAAAAAGAAGATCAGGGACACGAAAGTTGGGCAAATGATGGAAAAGGACAAACGTATCATGGAGGAGCTGAGGAGTCTGCACTGTAACCCACATCCCTACTTCAGTATCTTTCCATCAGAGTCTGACTTCAGTAAGTGGCATCAAATGTTTTGACGTTTTCACATGTCTTTTTTAATTCTTTTGACTTTCATTCTAAATATTGATGTTAGATTTTAGATATTGATTTTAGATTTGAGCATGACAAAGACTTCCCATAATGAAACATAAAAACAGGTTAATGCATTTTTATTAAGTTTAAGGTACAGGCCCCTTTTTATACAGTATGTCAGTAATCGGTTTATTTAATAAAATATTGAATATTAAGTGTTCCAGGATCGACTTTTCAATCTTTTCAATCTTATCTTATTTAGCATTCTGGAAGATTGTCATGGAAGGACCTCCAGAAACACCTTATGAGAAAGGAGTCTTTGAGTTGTTCTGCCAGTTTGGTCCTGACTACCCAGTGAAGCCTCCACTGGTTCGCTTTGTCACACCTGTATCCTGCCATCAAATCAGCAGCTTCACATATTCAGCCTCATTTGTAATACAGATCAAAGATCTTATTTAGTGTCAAATTGATCCATATTTTCTTAGAAAACTTTAATGGGAGTTTTCTTATACTTCTTACTCAGTTTTCATAAGTAAAGTAAAGATAGTTAAAGCTAAAACATTTGTGAAAGCATCAGACAGAGCGCAGTCCAGTCGCCAGGATAAAATGTTGGCAGTTAATGTTTCTTCAAACCACAAATACATTCACATTTGCACGTCATAGGTTATGTTTGGCATTTGATCAAAATGTATCATATCACGAGAAGCCAGTGACCGCAGTTCAAGACTGTGTTTCCGCATTTGTAAGCGAAACATAGACATGAAGAACTGCAAAGTTGTAACATAAAGAGATGTTAAGTTTCAGAGTAAAAAAAATTAAGGTATGAACATAAAGAAACCCAAAGTTGTAACATAAAGAATTGTGTTTAAACATGCCTGTGATTTGCAGAAACAAATGTTGCCACTATTTACTCGTTTGAGTTGTGAAGCTAATGGCTCCAATAGCTAGCCTGAATTGAAATGACTGTAAAAACAACATGCCGTGCCATTTACTTAACCTGAACAAGGTGTACCACTGCAATATTAACAGTGTGGGACGCATCTGCCACAACATATTCGACCGGAACTACAACGCCCAGATCACCATGAGAGATATCCTCAACGCTGTGTATGGACTGCTCATCATCCCGGAGCCTGAAGATCCGTTAGACAGGTTAGATCCCAGAATACACCTGTTGTTTTCGGTTTAACAATTCAGGATTTTTTGTGGTTGTCGTTTTGACGTTTCATCACATTCTGTATAAGGAAAACAAAAACCCAACATATTGATTTGTTCTTTGGTAAATTAACCATGTGAGTTGAAAATGTGTGCAGCATCCTGGCCGAGGAATTCCTGTCCAGCCCTGAGAAGTACGAACAAGAGGCCAAAAAACACACAGAGGAAACTGCTGCTACGTCACGGGATGATATGGAGAAGGTAAATGAACAGTGGTGTTATGAAAAGTTCTGAAAGAGAAAAACATCAAAAGCAGGAACATTTAATGGTATAAAACAAACCAATACATGAGCAAATAATTTCTAAGATACGTGTGCAATGAATATTAAAAATACATTTGTAAATAGTTGATGATCATTTTTGACTTGATTCTATCGTCATTTGGAGGCTGTAACTTATGATGTCATATTACGTGGTACTATTATGTTGTCTACGTCCTTTACATACAGTTCTTTAAAATAAGAGAATAAGTCTGAACTCCAACAACACTCTCAATTCTACCTACAAAATTTAAATACACATATTAACAAAGAGGAGACAATTAGTGCCACTCATGTTAAAAACAAGAGTTAGTACAAACCTTACATATTCACTTTTTTTCTAATTAATATTTACTGTCTTTCTTCTGATTTGTAAGAAATTGGTGGATCCTGGGAAACAGCACATACCGCCTCATCTGATCTGTCCACTCACCAACAAGCTGTTTGTTGATCCAGTGAAAACAATTCAAGGAACAGTTTATGAACGAAAGGCCATCGAGAAACATCTCAAAAAGTAAGTCTGTTTATCTACAAATCAACTAATGTTGGGGTTTCAATTTAATGTGATCACCTGTAAACACCTTTCCAATGTTCGCCTGCAATTTGCATGTATTTTTGCAACAAAAATAAAAATACACAATAAATACACTAATATGTGACATACCTGTAGCTGTCTATGCAGGCCAGAATATACTGTATCTGTCAAAACCTTTTGCTGCAGATGTCATCAGGTTATCTCATCTTTGACCTGAGACTTAAAATGATAACAAAAATCCTGCATGACAATGGTAAAGGTAATGATTCATACTTACCAACAGTTTTATATTCGGTCCAGTACATCGCCTCAGCTGCAAAGGCTTTAATGTAATACTTTGGGGTAACTCTGACCATCTGTTACATCCACTAAAAGTGCTTGTTTTTGCCACTGACAGGCTGAGATTGTTATTCTAAATGTCTGACGAAATTATGGCAACAATTCCTACATAGTGAGAGCTTTTTGTTAAATAATGATATCCTTTTGTAACCAGAGTCCTGCTCAAGTAGAAGGCTCAGTTTTCACTTTGACATTAAAGGGTCTTTTTTCTGTTGATCAGTGTCAAAATAGCCTCATTCAAGCTAATTTGTCTTAATGTCATAAAACATGAACACTTTTAAAAACGCAAATACTTATGTTAAGTACAGTACATATTGTATGAGCATTATATGTTAAGGATATAGGTCACAATTGCAGTGATTAAAGCTAGAGTTGGTAAGTTATTCAATGCATTTTTCATTATATTTGTAGAAAGTCTCTTGAACATCCCAACAGCAATCAATAAATCATGAGAAAATGAATCTGAGAAAATAAAAATCTTAAACATTTAGTAATTGTGGCTTTTGAGTCCATTCAGGCATTTAATTCAGCCTACATGCCTGCCTGCAGACACTCTGAGTGAACTCCTTGTGCATGACTGCAGTCTTCCACAAGGCAACGTGGCTATGTTGCTAAAGCTAACAGTGAGCTAGGGACACAAGAAAGTGCAACCAAAATTGCAGAAGGCCGAAGGTTAAATTATGTCACACTTATTTATTTTCTAGACACAAACATGATCCAAAGGGTGACCCAACAGAACCGCTGAACGAAGCTGATCTCAGGCCAGCCAATGAAATGAAGAAAATGGTGATGGATTACCGTTCTCAACAACTTCGGGAAAAGATGTAAATAAATGTTGTAGCTACAGTGGTGGCATCAGTTTGACATACAGTAAATACAGTGTGTCACCGGGAAAATATGGAAATGATAAGAGATTAGTTATTGCAGTTATTGAGTGCAAGTTCATGTTGTTTGATTATCACGTTTGTGCATTAAGAAACGTAATTAAAATGATTTATTGTTAATTACTACATACTTTGAGTTACACATGGGAACAGTACAGTTAGGACAAACTCATACGATTTTGATTTTCTGTCTTCACGTTGTTTTATTTCATTTGAATGATGTACATCAGTTGGACAATTATAAGTGCACTGTCCTTAAATCCGACCAAATAAAGAGCAATAGTTTAGAAGTAAAGTTGTTTCATGTTATTCAGCTCGTTTTTACTGACTACGTTAAGGTCAGAAAAGTGATGCTCCATGTCCAAAAGTCAGGACTGTTATCTGCTTTAACTTTGAATTAATTAACAGGCCTTTTGACACGAAGACGGCGATCACATGTTTTCTACTGTCAGAAATCTCTGAAAACAGCAATAAACACTCCTGTTATTAACCTTTACTTAGAAACAAACAATGTTATTTTATCTTTAGCTCAGTTGTATCTGTATCTGATGAGTGAATTACTGATTAATTCTTTAACCTGAACTTTAATCAGATTGATGATGTTTCACATGGGATATGAGGGATTGGAGCCATGCAATGAAATCAGATTTCTCTTCATGTTATGTCTCAAGCACAAATTCTCTATTTTTGCTACTTATTGCAAAAGTATAACTAATTGTTACCTTTTATATGCCGCCGCCTAGAGATGATGTTTGGTAGGAGTTTAAAACCAGAGAGCTTCATTGTTGTTGGTGCTTCAGCAGCCACTTTTGCATATTACTCAAACTGTTTTGGGGATAAAAATGTATACTGAAAATAAAATCTGATGATAATATTTGTGTTCAGTTTTTATTTTGGAAAGGCAAAGTCTACAGGCCTAAAATACATACACAATACACTTCAATTTTATATGAGCTCTTGTCTTTTTCTTGGCCTTTGATATTCATACATGTCATACCTACCACTAATTCTAATTAAAATAGAAAATTAGTATTTGAGTCTCATTCCCAACTCTTCAGATGCTGGCCAGTGAGACAATGAGACTCAAAAATCAGCTTTTCTTATAAATGGCACCTTTTACCTTGAATTGAACATTTTCAATAAAAATACTCTGTGACAGTATTTTTTTGCAGAAAAAAATAAAAATAAAGAATCCATTAAATTAGAAAAATTGTTAGAAATATAATTGCAGCCTAATTTGATTGAACAGCAGCTGAACAAACTCACCATAAACTTTCACATATGATGTTTGTCGATTTAAAAGATCATTTTCCAAGTGTCAGTTTGTCGTATTTAAAGTCAAACCTCATGTAGTTTTGTGTTAAAGCGCTCAGTGAACTACATCGTCTCACCAACACCAACATGGAGCCAACTGGGCTCAGAAAAGGTCGGAAAAAAAAGATGAACATCACAACAAATCTGATCATATTGACAACTGCAGTTATGTGAAAGGAGAGTTGGTTCTGGTTCAGTTCTGTGAGCTGCTGATATACACGAGCAGCTCTACAGTGTTCAAGTCAGGAGACGACGTCACTAACGACACTGTCGGCTGCGTCGTCTTTATAATGACGTGTTTTCACAGTCTGATGTTTCATTAGTTTGATGACAAACTGACAAACATCATCTCTGAGATTCATGACACAATTCAAACAGGATCAATACATTATTCGTCTCTCTTCATTCACTACCAGACAAAGTTTTTACGTAGTCAGGTCCCATTAGCGAAAAAATGACACATACATATTGGTACAATATCTTTTTTTTTATTACTGGTCTGACTGATGGAAAAAGAAAAAAACATACAAAATGAAATCAAACACATTTGTTCTAGAAATCTATATTGTGGCACATGTGCACAGTGTCCCCAACATCAGTGCTTACATACATTGTCATTGTGGACATGAGTTATCATTTAAAACTCTGGCGTCATTCCCTTTTAGTTTGCCCTTTCCTAGTCTCTCCATGGAACAATGAGATTAAACGTTGTCTAACAGATGTTTTTTTCTTGGATCCAGTTAAAATTTGCACTTTCTTGCTAAGAACAAAGTTCATTAAGCAGCTTCGGTCTTGGCAGCCCTGATAAAAACTGTCCAAGACCACAACTGAGTGATTTGTCCTGAAAACAATTCATATAAGTTCCAGTTGACACTTTACAATGAAAACACAGAGAGGATCTACTCGGCCCAGAATTTGAGGAAACATACGTTCTTATTAACAATCACAGTTATGAACAGACATTGAGCCTCTGTGTCCAGATGTTTCACAGCTTATTAAATCACAGTCATGATTGTATTTTGTGAATAAAGGTACCAGCGAATCAAAATGTTCCATAACAGTAATGTTAATACATGATAGTATTTTTAACGCTGCAGTATGAAACTTTTACAGACAAATGAAAGTTTTTTCACACATTAACATTAAGCCTCTCCCCTCCAGATAAATCTCCCTGTGTTTTGTAAACAGTTTTTTATTTTCTAATGGTGCATTTATCATCACCACTGAAGAGCAGAGCTGCCACAGCGACTATGTGGAGTTTATGTTCGAGAAACCTCGGTACCACAAGGAGGAGACAAGAGCTTCATACTCCAGCTCTAAAGCACAACGAAGCAGCACAATAATACAAACAATCATGAAAGAAAATAACCCCTTTTTTCTAGATAAGAACATTTTCAAGCCCCCCCACCCACACATACACACATTTGGATGCCTTTACTTGTTCATATAGAATTTATGTTTAAACACTGTAACTATTACTTGACTTTAACTTCAGTATGAAAAAAAAGCTTACTAATAAACAAGTCATCTTTATCGTGGAAGTATTAAAAGTGACGCTGCATACTGCATCTGAAACCTCGACTGTGTAACAGTGGTTTAAAAAAGTGACAATGTTGTGCACGACAGTTGAGTCGTTTTTTGTTTTTGAAATAAATCAACAGGTTTCCCTTTGTGCTCTGGGTTTGTTGCCTGGACTTGTTAGCTAAAATGTTGCACTGGCGACTTTGTTTTGGCCTTGTTTGTCTGTCTCGCCCTGCGTCTGCATTTTAACCAGAACAGTACAAAATATTCAGCATTCACATAACAAAGACTGCGGTTGTTTGCTCCCTAAACATGTGTAGCCCTTCTCAAAAGCGCTATGTACCTCTGTTACGTACGTGGAGTCAGTTAAGTAAGTTACATTGTGGTGAAGCTGTTGCAGCGTTTAGGCACCAAAACTACTCGGTTAGATTTCAGAACATATAGTTTGGTCATGCAGTAAACACAATGCTACACACATGACATACATGAAAGGTTAATTAAGTTAACTCACAAGTTCACTGACTTTACATTGTGCTTTTCTCAGCTGGAGGAATGTTTCACAAATATAAAACCTCCATGGATCCAACATTTAGAATAACAAGAGTCATAATCAAGCTTTAGCAGTTTTATAGACGTCTCTTTTATAAAGGGGGGCTGTAACCTTCCCAGGTCTATAATACATTAATTATGCTGTCCACAAGATGTCGCCACCTATCATTCTGTCATTTGTTCTTCATTTATTTAAAGGAAAACATGGCAGCTATATGGCAGAGCGGTTTCCCAAACATTCCTACTTGACTCAGGTCTGTAGTGACCCAGCACTTATACGATAACGACTGTACCATTCAGTCAACTTATATCACGACATAAAAATATACATGTTTTTTTCATTTGTAAAATTTAAAGCTTTGTTGTTCTCGGGCTTCGGTTCTGATTTAAAACAGTCTGATTCATTAATGCCAGCCGCAGCCCTCACTGTGGCAGTACGCTGATATAAACAACCCTCACAGCTGTATTCATTCATAGTAGCGGTGAGACAACAGCACCATCGAGAGGTCAAACAGCAGAACATTATTGTCCCTGCTGTAACTCACATTCAGAAAACTGTAGATTAAAAATGCAACTCATAAATATTCAGTTCTCTAGTTACCATATAAACATGAAAACAATGATTTCTACCTCTTTTTTTGGCATTTTCAAGATTGTTGAAGACAGATACTGGGCACCGAAGAAATTAAAAATATTTGAATGGAATAAAAGCCATTTTTTGATCAAATATATACTCAGGTGTGAATGTTGCTGGTGTTCCCTATGTTCTTCAGGTGCCTGCCTCCATGTTTGGTCGTCCTCTCCTGTCACGTCCTGCACACACACACACACACACACACACACACACACACACACACACACACACAACAAAACAGGATATTTATCAGTGTGAAAATGGCTCATGAGCATTTAAGATCTTGGATCTGGTGGCCTTAAGCTTCGAGCTACGAGGTTCTACCCCTCTGTTGTCAGTTTTGGACGTGAAGAGCTCAGCAGTCAAGTGAACATGTCTTTGTTACCTGGCGTGTGTGACGCGGTTTTGATCCAGGTAGAGGCTCCAGAACTACTTGGTTAGATTTGGGAAAAGATCATGCTTTGTGTTACTGCTGATATTAAGAGAGGAGTCATCGATGACTTACTGATCCTTCCACGTTTCTTCAGTAGTACAGCAAACACAGGAATGTAGATGTAACCAGTGCCAACGCCAGCGTAGCACCCTGAAACAAAAGAGAAGATTAAGATTTATTCTTTGCTGTGAGGTTTCCTGGATTACATTAGGCAAAAACAGCCTACCGCCCAAAAGACAAGTTAGCTAAACACCAAAGTCGACCATGTGAGGATGGTTGGGTCTATCGAGTGACACTGGCTCATGTCACCTGTGTTACAATGTCTCGACGTGTGTCACATACAAACTGATTCTGCATTGTGGCTGCTGTGATACTATGACAAGTACTACTGTGATTGAACGATAAAGTGTGTAGTGACGTGATTGTGATTTCAGAAATAAGGGTATTTTATTAATATTATTCATATTATAGAGTGATGCATCAGTGTAACTAAACTGAACTGAAGATCATTCAAGTGAGACCAAAAGTATGTGCGACTAGTTTTCCTTTTCTTTCCTTCGTTACTTACATTTCGGTCCGGGGCTTTACTCTGGACTTTAGCCGGGGTTTTACCCGGGTCTGTAGGCTGCTCTTTAGGACCCACTGTGGGGAAAAAGAAAAAAAAAAAGGTGAGCATAAGTAATTAGTAAGTACTAGATTTACTATTTCAGTACTTTGATACAATGATAGGCAACATGCTGTTATTTTTATTTGAAATACAGGAATTTTAGCATTGAAGAAGAAGAAGTTAGCGTTGCTGACACGTGCAGAAAAATACATCAAAACATGCAGAATCATTAAAAATGGCGTTTAAATGTCTTTCAGTAGTGATTTGCATTAATGTTTTCATGAAAATTGAAAAAACTGTGATTCATTTTCCCATAAGAAATAATAGGAAATCACCATGAAATGAGCTCAGAGCTTCAGGACTCATTACTACACCACTACACCTCTGGTTATCATCGGTCTACATCCAGAATAAATGAGTTATGGTTTACTCCTCACCGGTGACTTGAATAAAGCAGGAGATTCGCTGTCTCCCACTTCCAACAGAGCATCTGTACATTCCAGCATCATCTTCCCTGACCGATGGGATCATCACAGGTATTTTCCCTTTGGTTAGATCCCCGCTGCTGTCGAGAGACGCTCTGTCTCTGAACTGTTCTGCCTGATCGACAGCAGAAAAAGCTCTGCTTTTATGCACAAGGACAGGGTCGTTCTTGTCGAACATCCATTCGAACAGTTCCTTCGTCACATCATGCTCAGGCTCAAGGTGGCAGTCCAGAGTGAGGTCCTGTCCGACTACAGCTGCGACCGGGCTCTCTGGGCATCTGATCCCACCCTTTTCTGCAACAAGACACAACATGAGGCTTTTATCTGGTCATCTGCCACACGAACAGACGCATCAAAGACAACATGTGTTGCTCCGTGTGGTCGAGCACAGTCTTTTTTTAAATGACCAAACCAAGTCAATCCCGACAACCCAGGCTTTCTTATCCTTCATTAATAGTGTTACCAGTAAGATCTATGCAGAGATATGGTGGAAAACTGACCTGAGACGACTTAAAGGAACAGTTCACCTGATAATGAAAATTCAGTCAGGTGAAATCTCGTAGTCCACAAAACATTTCTGGAGCTTCACAGTGAAACAGAGGTGCAGCAGTCTGCAGAAAATCCCAAATTGATTTGAGATGTCAGGGCTTCTTGAGACTTGGAGCCATTTCATGTTTTTTCGGTTGTTATTTTGTTTTTTACACAAGTCTCCAGCTGCTTCAGGTGTTTAGCAGAACGCTGCAACTCTGTTTTACTGTGAAGCTCCAGAAATGTTTAGTGGACGACGAGACTTCACCTGACTTTCATCAGCACGGAGGGAGGAGATGATGACTGGATTTACATGCTGAGGTGAACTCTTCTCTAAAAATTCAGTTTTTACTTACCTTGAACCGGTCCTGAGCCTTTGAGATGAGCTAATAAGCCCGGTCTTGGTTCATCTGAGCCAATCAGATCGGACTCTCCTGGGGAAACAAGCATTGCATTTAGACTTCCTGTTGCAGCGTTAAACAGCAGTTTCTCAGCATCGATTAACAGGAAGATGTCTGAGCGACCGCTGGAGTTTTAGCTAAAAGAAGAGTGAGGATACCTGACGTGATGGTCTTTAACATCTGACTGCGATCCGTTCTTGGCGTTGGCTGTATGCCTGGAGAAAACATGGCAGAAAATTAAACATTAAAGGAGCAGTGTGAAGTTTTAATTAGACGAGAAAAAGCTTCATTGGCTGATTTTAAATAATCAAACTGACACACACAACTGAAACACAACGTCAAACTGTTTTACTCTGTTTATATGTGGCGGACGTATCAAATCCAAACTATTACTATTACAAATGATTATTACATATTTATCAACAAGTCGTTTCATCAGACAACTAATTTATCAGCTTTTTCTAAGGGTGGTTTCATTAATAATACAGTTAAAGGGGCATTATGTAGTTTTTGGAGAAGAAATTCAAACTCAGAATTTTAATATTTACAATATTAACGAGGTAATAACAGAAACTTATTTCCATAAGTGAATAAACAAGCTGTTCTCAGAGCACTGTTTGAAGCTAGAAAGGTGGCAGGGTCCGCCACATATAAACACAGTAAAACAGTATGAATTGTGTTGTTCTCTGTGGTCAGTTTGTTTATTGATTATTTAACTGTTTGGGTTAAAGAATGAATCATTAGTTATTATCAGGACTGATGCTGGTTGGAAAGTTGTAAATAATATTAACATATAGTATTTTTATGGCAGTTATATCAGATTAAGTTGCGCAATAGAAATAATAAGTTACATCAACAACAAAAAGCAACATCACTCAAACACAGTCAGTGGATGAATGAACATCAGATGAACATCTGACAGATCATCAACACTGATGTTGATGTTGAGTCATTTAAGATGGTTTCTTACTTCTGGTCACGGCGATCAGCAGAAAGATGAAAACCACAACGACAAAAGTGAGAACGATCTTGCACTTCATCTTAGTTTCGGTTTTGACTAAAAGCCGTAAATGAACTCAGATCTGGACCAGAACTGCCGAACCAGCGGACAGAAGCTCGTCTTCAGTCGTCGGACAGCAGTCAGAGGTCGATCCACTTGTTTTAATGCTGTTAAAATATGTTAAATAAGTCTTCCGGTGTTTGATGAGAAATATCACCGCAGCACAGAGCAGAGGAGCCGGACAGGAAGTCAGGCAGCAGAGCGACACAGTGCATCCGGTCATGTTCTTCAAAATAAAACACGACGCTAATGAAACAACGACACCAACTTCTCATAATGTTTCAAAATGCAATATATCACATATTAGTAGTTACTTTCAACAACGTGCCCAAATAACGTCTAGAGAACAGTTAAACGAGGCCTCGGGACATCTCCGGCCGTGTTTGTGGCAACCAGAACCAGATCAATTGAACCAAAACATGATGTTTTCTAACCCTAACCAAGTGGTTTTTGAGTCTAAACCTAACCAGAGCGTAAGCACGTTGCCACAACATACAAATTGAAACACAACGTTGCAACATGAAGAGATTTAAAGTTTGAACATATCTGTGGTTTGCAGAAACGAACAGTGCCAACAGTTATTGGGTCGACTGGGTTTGGGTGTTGGGACATTGTTGCTGATAAATAAAGTGAAGCTGGGTCTCAGTCTGGATTGGAGCAACATATAGACGCAGGTAGATGTGGGTCTGAAGTGCGTAGCTCTTGTGCAGCCTTTCTGCCTCACCAAGTCATGTGCTGCAGTGTGATTGGAAACTTGTGTGGTTTTGTTGCTGAGTGCAGCAGTTTCTGTTGTGTCTCTGTGGCTTTTTGGTTGCCAGAATACGAAAGATCTTCTGTGTGTACACAAGTGATTCAAAGAGTTCAACTAAAGGTCTTTCAATGAGGGAAGAGACTTCAAATCTTCATTTATTTGGAGTGAGGACGTTTTTTTCTGTACATTAGCTGATCAAACGTCTGCGTATAAATTCAAAATAAATTAAATGCACAGACACAATCTCAAATCAGACGTGTTGACGTATAAAACACAAGTTATTGAAACAAAAAGTGAAGTGTATCCCTCAACACAAAAGAGCCCAGTCTGCAGATAAAACGCTGACAAAAGGCGAGTAGCTGACATTCACATTTTCAAAAATCAACAAACCAGACACACTCCCCCCCTCAGCTCAGAAACTTTACACACTTTCATCTTATTTTTCATTAAAACGTATTCCCTCCATGCATCGTCGTCGCGATGGCAACTTTTCAAGTGACATATAAGATTTGTAGTGTTAAAATTAGAGCACCTTAACCCTTTATGTGTGATTTTGGTTTAGAAAAGAATGAAATCAAACAACCACAACAGAACACAAACATGTCGACAAGATTAAGAACAAAAACAAGACACATCACATCAAAACAACAAAGCTGCCTCAGTTTTACAACAGTGAGTGCATTCATGAACATGGTGTTCAGCTTACAGGCTTGTATTTAAGTTGACTTTACTTCATTTACCTCATTAATTACATTTGTGATAAAACAAAAGAAGCCTTGTAGATCTTCTTCTTTGTCAGGTTTTCCAAAAATTAACTTGGAAACTTGAGCAAAAGCGTCTGATACAGCATCATTTATACATTAACGTATAACATTATGACTTTTATACATTATAGTAACCTTTTTTTTATACTATTTTAAATCAAATGGAGCAAAAACATCATTTTAAAAAAAGTGCACCACAATAAAAATAAATAAATACAGACATTCTCATCAATCAAAGTGTTAATGAAGCCAGTAAAAAGTGCAGAGCTGAAAAGAAAGACAGTAACTCAACTACTGAGCTTTACATGTTCCAGTGTGCAGGGTGTGAAGTGGAGTAAAATATTCATGAGTATGTTTCATTGGTGTTTAATCACCTGAAACTAAGAACTGTTGTTTTCTTATTAACAGCCATGTTTAAGTGTGCCTGTTTGCCCAAATTACAAAAATCATAAACTCCACTTCTGCAGATGTTCTTGTTTTTATATCCCAAACTGAAACTGTCACTGCTCAGTGTTCTGCTTCATGATCTCAGTTTAAAAATGCCAGGGGTGCAAAGTGGTTGTTCAACAGTGTTGGCTCTGATAAATGTTGACGGTTGAGCCTGGCACCGTTTGGATCCTTGTTGCCAGATCTTAGAGGGCTGCTGTTTGTTGAGGCTGCAGTAGACTGGTCATGGTGGCAGAGACCCACAGAGAGACTGATGTTGTAAATTGTAGGGCTGCTGTGACGATGCATGTCGATGATCTGCTGTTGGAGGATCTTCTCCTCTTTCTCGTGAAGCTTTGACTTGACCTCAGTCGCCTCTGTGGTCAGATTGCTGTTTCCCTGGTTGTCACTCAGGAACCGTTTCTCTTCCTCATCACTCACTGTACTGTGATCAGACGACTGCCCGGTCTTTGGCAATGTTTTACCTTCCGCTGTGTTAAAACAAAAAAAGTGCTGTTATTTCTCACATTAATGTCTGATTAAGTTTTTGATCAAAAGTCCATTTTGACAGAGGGTTAGCAGGTAGCATGTTGCTGCCTGAAGTTACTGTCTCTGTTTCAGGCGATGTCAGCTCAGAGTTTTAGAGTCTGTACAACCTCGACAGTCTGAGCCTGAACGTTTACTTCAAGAAGTGACACTGTACTTAACGTAACGTTACATTACATCTGATAAATTGTTATTGCTATGGGCAGAGATCAGAGATTCCCCAAGGTCCTGATATGAACAGAGATTTCTCAAGATCTGGGTCTCAGGTCATCAGAAACTATTGGGTTCACCTGTGTTGTTCTCCCTCAGCTGGCTGCAGTCAGTCAGCTGGAAGACTATATAAGAGGCTGTTGTTCCTCTGCTCAGCTGCTTGTGTGTTTCAGGGAGTCGACACCATCAGTCGGCTCTCTGTGTTTTCTGTTTGAGTGACAATCTGAGTTGAGTGTGTTGGAGATTTGGGTCCAATGCTTTTGTTTGTCTATCATTTTGAGTGGGCAGCTGTGGGTTTTATTCCCACCAACACCTTTTAGACACCAAGGGACCAGTTTGCTTTGACCCTTTAGTTGGTTTCCCAACCTGCGACCCGTCCTTCAGCTTTTGTTTTCTGGGGAAATGTAACATTACAGAAAGCTTGGGTTTGTTTTTAAGACAGTGGTGTCCAAATAAATGAGTGAATCACTATATAATGTTGCTTTAAATGTTATCAGATGCCACAACCCTGCAAAGAGGCAGATTTTTGTTCTCTAGTGTCTGAGGAAAATATTAATTGACTTCAAAAAAACTTTGAAAACACATCTTTAATAGAATGAAGACTGTAGATTTAGTTTTTAAATCATTTACATGGGATGTACATTAATAGGGGATCTTTCAAAGTTCAGAGCAGTTGTGTTTTAAGACAGACGGGAAATAAAGAGAGGAGAAATTTGTAACTTACTTTTGTTTTTGTTCTTCAGAAATAGGAGGATACCAATAACAAGGCCAATCCCAGCAATGACAAGAATGATAACTAAAAAGATGGCGTCAAAACCTGAAAGAACAGAGAAACATGTCAAGATTTGTTTTTCACTTTGGGCTTCAAAGAAAACATCCATCCATTTTTCAAACACAAAGTGTAAACTTGGAGTTGGCCCCACTGAACCCTGTCAGAGGTCTTTGTTATTATTTCTTTCATCGTTCAACTGATAAAGAGCTGCAAGGTTCATCACTATGAGCGGAAAATATCAATCATAGCACTTTTGAATTAACATTGTTTTGAGATGAGATTTAAATCGCTCCTCTGACCTCTGAAGAGAGATTGTTCCCTGAGAAAGCCTGGTCACCACAAGTCTTCAAGTAATTTGAGTATTTTAGTTTGACTGGAGGCCAGTTTAATAATGAACTAATTCATCCTCAGACCACTCTGATGAAGGTAAAACTGCCTGAACAGAGTCAACACCGTCCAGCAGATGGTGCTTTAACACTACTGAAAGATTCCCCTGTTGAATGACACAGTGGTGATTTACTTACCACTGGCTGGAGGTGGCTCTGTGGATGGAAATGAAATAAAATGTTAAAATGTGGTAAAACATAAGGGCCAACAAGAGTTTCTGTTGAGGATACAAAAACATTTATCTTAAAGGTCCAGTGTGTAGGATTTAGTGTCAGAAAGAAGAAGAAAGACTTTAAAATCACAAATTTTTTCAAAGGGTTCAGATTTTTTTAAAGAATTTCAACTTCTTCTCACAATTCTGAATGTTTTATAAGTATTCTAACTTTTTATTAGAAATGTCTCAATTTCTTTTTTAACAATCCTCTTCTGTAAGTTGATGGTAAGTGCAGTTGTGTTTGTGGCGACCAAAACAGGTATTTAAAGCCAAAACCATATCTTTTCCTAACTGAGTGTTTTCTTTGCCTAAACCTAACCCAGCTACATGTACAGACTTGTGACAAGAGAAAATGTAACCTAAACAAACAAAAAGTTGCAACATAAAAAAACACAATGTTTGAACATATATGTGTGGTTTTACAGAAAATACTACATAATATGATTGTGTCGTGAGACAAAGCACTAGATGCCTGTGACGGCCCCAGGCCTGGGTTCTGTGTACAGTGCACTGTTGGTTTGTTTGTTTGTTTGTTTGTTTGTTTGCAGGTCCGAAACAGTCGTGTCATTAGGTTGACAGGGAGCACCTGACCAGCGTTCCCAGTTAGGCCTATTTAACCCCGCCTTCCCAGACGCCAGAACTCTCTGCTATGCTCTCTCCACTCAGCACCAGACCAGCGTGCTGGTCTTGTCTTCTTTGCGTTGCCTTATTTTGCACTAACAACATGCACCACACATTGACCATAACACCCACACACTCACCTACACCCCTGATACTGACTTCCACACCCATATGGTTGAGTAATTTACTTTAATAAATTGGGGTTTGTTTGCAACTGAGTTTGTACATCTCCTCTTTTGTTGCAGCCTACGAGCCGGTCGTAACACACTAGTGTGTAAGTGAATCTTACACACTAGACCTTTAAGGTAACAGGTATTTAATATTTTCTCTCATTTCATTTCAATATGCGTCAGTTTATCTGTACTCACCAACAGCGAGAGTAACGTAGCTTCTTTGCAGTTTGGGAACAGAGCAGGTGTAATTTCCTGCATCCTGTTCAGTGACGCTGGTCAGCTTTAGAGAAATGATGCCTCTGGTCATCTCATCTTGGAAGAGAGAAGTTCTACCTTTGAAGTTCTGGTCCTGAGAAACTGGACCGTCCCTCCTGTTTCTATAGACATGAACCAGGGCTGGACCACGTCTCCACTCCACCGATAGTGTTGTCACATCCAGTGGGGGCTCCAGGTGGCATGGCAGGATGACGTCATCACTGACTAGTGCTTTAACTGGTTGGTCTGAGCCAATCACTTCAGACTGTCCTGGGGACACAAAGGTCACATTTAGACTTCCTGTTGAAGCATCAGTGAACACTTTGTTCCTCAATACTGATTAAAAAGAAGAATATCTGAGCAACAGATATCCATTCAAGTTTCCATTCAAATGTAGTCGGGGGGTTTTCTTCCTTTTTGACTTACCAACAATAAGTTGCACATCAGCTTCCTTCTTCATCGCAGGGAGAGAGCATCTGTAGGTCCCAGCATCAGACAGTTTCACTTTAAATATTTTCATGGAGACGTTTCCGCGCAGCAGGTCATCCATAAACAGTCGTGTGCGTAAAAAAAAAGATGCATCTTGTTTCTCAAACAGCAGTCGTCCATCTTGATGATAATGGACGTACTTCGGCTCCAAACCTGCTTTGGACCACACCACTGTCTCATGAGTAGCACTGACTGCAGGTTCAAGGTGACATGGAAGAAGGACGTCATCACCAATCAGGGCTACGATTGGTTGATGTGAACCAATCAGCAGTGTATGAGCTGCAAGTAAAACTGAAGAACAAACTTTATTTATTTACTTTCATTTAATAAAGCTGCATTAAAGACTCAAGGGGTCAAGACTCTGACTCACACTCATCAAACATAAGGCAGGTTACTGTTCGTGTAGTTTGAACAGTTCTGAGTTTCTCTTTCATGTTATCATTGTGATGACTATAAACACAGCAACAACTTGGTATTGACAGTAAAAATATAGTTGGGTACACTGAGGCTTACTGAAGAGGTAAGCTACTGTTATGTTCTGCCTTCCTGTATCGCACAATGGGAATTACAAAGATACAATAAATTTTTAATATCCTATACAACATGTGTCAACGGACATCATGAAACTGCAGATCAGTTCCCCTAAATATTATTGTTGTATTGTCTGGCTGATGGCAACTTCCACCTTTTACACAATTCATTTATCAAATCAAATTTATCAAGTTCTAAAATATTTAATAGCTGATAATACACAGAACTCCCCCTGTGACACTAGGGGCAGATTGACACCATGTTTGACATATTCCTCACCAAAAGAAACATGACAGTCATGTTACATAACTTGTTAACATATAATAGATGCATGTTGTGTTTGGAGTGCAGAGAGAAATGAAAACTCTGAACTCTGAACGAACATGGATGCTTTTCATCTTGTTAAGGACATGTGTTGTAGTGCATTTCTGCCTCTTGTGGTCAAAATGAGTGAGCTGCTCTGGAAAAATATATTTTTCACTTCACTGGATAAAAAAAAAAATAGACCCCTTTTCTTGTAATTACGAGAAAAGATCTCATAATTACGACATCCTGATCTCGTAATTACAAGATCTTTTCTCGTAATTACGAGATCTTTTCTCGTAATTACGAGATCTTTTCTCTCGTAATTACGAGATCTTTTCTCTCGTAATTAGCACATCCTGATCTCGTAATTAAATGCATGAATTTGTATCCATGAAGCATCCCGTGTTGGTTCAACTGCTCCTGCAGAAACAGAGCGACATCCAGTACGTCAGACTGGGCTTTCCGCCTGATCAATCCTAACGCCTTGAGATGCCTGTGCAGTGTTGACATACTAATTTTAATACCATCCTCATTTTTCAGAAACATCAGTAATTCCCAGTGTCTCAAACCGAGAAGGTAATAATAGCAGATTAACTGTGATAGCGCCATCATTGCCACTGAGAGAGGATTTACAGACGTTTCCTTTTTCTTTATCTTTTCTCGTAATTACAAGAAAAGATCTCATAATTACGAGATCTTTTCTCGTAATTATAAGATAAGGTGTCTAATTTTTTTTTATCCAGTGAATGCAATGCGCTTCCGTATCACACAAACGGGAAAAAAAATATTTTCACACGCAAAAAATAAAAATAATTCACTTGGCTTAACACAAAAAAAAATTTCACCGGTGAAAAAAACATTTTTTCACTTTGTTTCACACATGAAAAAATATATTTTAGAACTTAGAAAAAGGAGCACCAGGGAAAAAAATGTTCTCCCTTGCCCCTCAGGGCTTCCGCATTACAAACTTAACCTTGAAACTTGAACTTGGCTGACAGTTGATGCAGAGCAGAATAGAAGCTGCGCAAAACAAACATTCCTGTTTAGCCGGTAATGTAACATATTTCCACGCAACACTTCAAGTACTTGTGTCAAAAGCAGAAACAAGACATTTGGTAAACACCTGTGTTGAAGATTACAACACACACGGATAAAAAGAAATCTGATTTGATTCAAGTTTCTTCTCTCACAGACAAGAAAACAGGCTCCTTTTAGCTTTAGAGCAACATTAATTTAAATGTACGCTATGCCATTTTCAACACATTATTACAGGTTGTCGTATCTTCTGTGGTGATGCAGTTGAAGATGTTTGAAGAGAAACTCCGCCGACACTGTCTTAGTTGTATAACAAATTTAAATAAGTTCAGTATGGTAAACAAGTAACACGTTACTTGGAGAGTCTCCAGCCGAATAATGAAACTCTCGCAAACGTATGCAGACAGCTCCTTATATACCGAGCTTGTTCTGGTCAAACACTTAGTTTCCACATATGGTTTTAGGAGAGTGACAAATAAGAATAGAAACACCTCTTTTACGAAGCCACCATATGTCTCTCCAACTCTGACCCAGGACTTCCAGGACCCTGCTGACCTACCATTTGGTATATGTTTACCTTGACCAGCTCTAAATCAGGAAGGCCCAAACAACAACTAACATTCCAATATATTCTCCTAATACAAACCATCTGTATAAATATGCTGCATCTAACAGCAGACACCTCGAGGTCAAAATAAATTGTCAGAGTGAAGTGTTCAGCTAGAGAAGAGCAGCAGTTAAGTTCAGAATGAACAATTGTCTGTGTGAGTAATAAAAACCTACCTGTAAAGTTCAGACAGGAGAACAGCAAAGCCAGAAGGTTTAACTCCATCATCCTAGACAGATAATGATACTTTGAATTATACAAAGTGGGTGAACAGGTTTACCTTGCTGTGCACAGGGGGAGGAGTAACACAGAGAGGAAAAATGCAGGAAGCAGATCAGCTGACCTGTGAGATGAAGTTGAGTGTATAATGTTTGTTATTTTTGTATTCACTTGTGTTTTCTATGAATATGATCCTGATGAGGGCTTCTTGACCTCAGTGCATGTATTAATTATGTAAGGAAAATAGCAGAATATTGTTATTAAATCATGTCGGGGTGTGCCAGCCAGGTGAATCTCTCCACCCACTCTTAATGGACTGACATTCACGCTTGAGGTTATTGAACATCCTTGCAGTGGAAAAAATATTTGCTCTCACATCCTAGAAGAAGGAATACAATACACCCTGATGTGTGGTGTGTCAGTGTTTGAGTTTACTCCTGCCAGACAAGTGCATCTCTACCCAATGACATGAAAATGAAATGAATCGATGCAAGAAACAAATTAATAGCTGCTTCAAAACAACTTGGAAATGCAATAATCATGATAAATGAAAAATAACCTTCATTAAATATATAATTAATTTTACTATCGGGGGTTTCAATATCTACAATAGGTTTCTGTGTTGTCGTTCTCCAGCCCATCAAAATGTCCAGACTTCACTGAGCAGACGTGAAGGCACAGTTTGCATTTCCCTGTTAAATTCAAAATAATGCAAATATTGTAACCACGTCAGCGTCACTGGATGATCTGTTCATGTCACTGGGAGTATTCACTTGTTCTGCTGCCTCTCAGCTCAGTGCATCTGGACATACAGAGCTCAGTGTCATATTAAAGAAAACAAAGAAGAGAGACTGTCGGTTTCATTTCATGCCGTGCAAGTAATTCAACCATTGCTTTTTCCATGTTAGCTCACCTGTTTTTTCCATGTCTGTCAGTGTCAGTCATGCAGTGACAAAGTCAACAGTTGGATAAGATCAGTGAACCAAACTGAGAGAAGTGCTTAATCAGTCCGTATTTTTCCCCCACAGTACCTCAAAATAGTATTTCAGTAAAGTACTTAGCTACTGTGCACCACTATAAATTATCTTTAAAAAGATCTCACCAACATGTCAGGATACACAGTGTTACTGTTTCAGGTCTGCTCCTGGTTATCAGATCATCTTCAGTTTGTTATTGGACACTTTTTTTTTTTCATGGTGGATTTCTGTTGTGTGTTTAAACTGTCACTTCTCTTCACAGATACAGCAGCTGTGACAAGTCTGAATAAAACATGTTGGATGGGTTGAGTCTCAACAACCGAGCCAACAGCAACAAAACATAACACAACTTTCAATCAAAGTCATGATTAAATTATTGATGAGTAAAAGTAAAGATATCAAGTTCAAATTTTATTTTGGTAAAAGTGAAAAGCGACACATACAGATAGTACTCAAGTAAAAGTACCTGAAAATAAATGTCCGTTAGTATCAAAAGTAAAAGTACATTTTAACCAATGATTGTGTATTTTTATTTGATTGTTGATAAAGAAATTGATTAACAATGTTACACTGATGCAGAGTGTAGTCTACAAAGTAACTACACTTATCAGATAAAAAGTATGTGGAGTAAAAAGTACAATATTTGCCTCCAAAATATGGAGTGGAAGTACAAAGTAGCAGAAAATAAAAATACTCAAGTAAAGTACAACTACCTCAAAACTGTACTTAAGTACAGTACTTGAGTAAATGTGCTTAGTTACTGACAACAATCACCTTTCACAGCAGGTTTAATGTAACAGAACTTCGTGTCAGTACAAATAATCTTCACCTGTTTCTTTTCCGAACCATTTTTATTTTTATTTTATGTCAACAGGAAGTCACATTGAGATTACAATCAATCGCTGCAGTTGTACAAAAGGAAAACACAACATATAAAACATGATATACAAAAATCAAACACAGTGACCACTCGAGAAAAACAACTACATTCCTGATGATGCCCTTAAATCGATGGATTTGAAGATGTGTGCTACACTGAGATGAAGATGATGCACCGCTGTACGTTAAACTACACAGCTGTGTATAAAGAAGCTCAACGTTAAACATCTACAGCAACACATTAATGCAGCAGGAATATTAATCCACAAACATCCGATATCATAGGAAACATTTTACTGCACTATGAATACTTTTACATTTTACATTAAGTGCATTGTGCTGATAAAACTTACAGATGTTTGCTTAAGTAAGGTTAAATGCAGTACTTCTACTTGTGACAGAGTATTTTCAGTGCTGTATTGCTACTTTTCCTTCTCTGATCTGAATACTTCCTCCTCCACTACAGTGTCCTCTGTGAATCAGTAGAAAGTTTCTCATTGTGTACAGCGCCATCATGAGGACAAACAGGAGAACACATCACCTGCTGTCACTAATCCAACAGACCGAACAGTAGATAGAAAAAGTAAAACTCTTACAAGCCTCCGATCTGTGTAGTGACTGAATAAAAATTTTTTGGAAACACATTAGAAGAATAATTATATTTTCAATTGTTGACAGTTTTACACCAGAACACTGTTAAAATAAAGTTGAGTGCTTAAACAAGTATTACACCAGTGAAAAGAAATACACAAATATTAAACTGGAAATAGAAAAGTTTGCTGCTTCAGATAGATGGAGAAATACTTTGTGAAAATGTATTCTGCATTCACAGCTGCTCCGTTTACAGAAACGTCACAAGATAGACAAAAACATTAAACACAAGTGTTCATACAAGTCAACATAACTTCACAATCAGAGGACAACATACATCCAGCCTTAATGTGCGTTTACTCTGGGATTAAAGCTCTGTGTTTGATGCACAGAGGAGTGCTTCAGTCTAACCTTGTTGAGTCATAGCACCGTGTATCTGAATCAGAATTCTGACTTTTTTATCTGCTTTTAATTAAAAAACAAAAGAATAATACATTTCTAAAGAGACATGATCAGAAACGATGGGCAGATGAAGACTTGTGCAGCAAACACAGAGACATCTGGTGGCTTTAAAACAAAAAAAACAGCCATTAAAGACTTGTGCTCAATGCGTACAGTCCAAGAAATCTTTGTGTTGTTAATTATGTAGTGTACTGTAGTGTACACTTCCTCACACGGGGCACCATATGTAGTGCTTCATGCAACATTAATAGGGAGTTTTGGGTTAACTTGGCTGTCAATTATTAACTGGAAATAGAAAATTTTGCTGCTTCAGATAGATAGATGGAGAAATACGTTATGAAAATTTGTTCTGCTGCTCCATTTACAGAAACATCACGAGTGTAACTGTCTGTGAGACAGATTTTATTGTGTAAATCTATGTACACATGTTACAAAGATACATAAATAGGTTTAAGTTCATGAAGTGTTTAAAAAGGTTAATAAATAGACAATATATATATATAAATTCATGACAATAAATAAGAGAATTAAAAGGAGTTTATGTTGTGTAAAAATGTAATACTAATTGATTTCAGTTGTGATTTCAAAACCTTCAAGTGAGGACATTTTATTTTGAAAGTGTATGGTCACATGACCCTGGTCTGGTTTGAGGGTGAACTGTGGGATTGTGGGTCAGAAGCAGAGGCAGGACCACAGACATGGAAGCAGGATGTCATGGCACATGGTCAGAGCTGTTCACACTGTGTTCAAGAGGCGCAAATGGTAATTGTGCTTTTGTTTTATCTGTATTTTATTTCTTGGTTGTTTACAATGTGCTTGAGCGTACAGTATCCTTGTCATGTGTTTGTTTATTCACATTGTGTTAGCATTAGCTTCAATGGACTCATATGGACTCTTATGCTTTTACTTATATCATACATCATGGTGTTCTACGATTTTGTATCGCTGGTGGAGGAGGAGAAATAAAGCTGAAAATCGTGACATCAGTTTTAATCGTGGCCTTTTGTTGGACCAGTGTAGTTACAACGACATGGACAAAAACATTAAACACAAGTGTTCATACAAGTCAACACAACTTCACAATCAGAGGACAACATACATCCAGCCTTAATGTGGTTGAATGAATAAAATGTATAATAATTAACCATAGATTACAAACATAGCATCACTCACTGTCAGTGAGTTACTGCAGCAGCTTATCTGCCTGTGTGGGTCGGTTGTGGTGAGATTATTTCTCAGAAGTGGAAACAAACAGGACATTGTGTCACTTCCAAACCCACAAACAGAACAACAGTTCTCATTACTTAAAATAAACACAATTTAAACTGAAAATATTACAAAATGACATGAAATCAGTAAAAAAAAAAAAATAGTGTGATAACACTGCGAACAGGTAAGCAAGCCGGACTGTTCCCTTTCACAAGTTTAATTTCATTCAATCAACTCGTGTTTTGCGGTGCGATTGTAAACTTGTGTGGTTTTGTTGAACAAATACTTAAGAAGTCAACATTGACCCTAAACCTCTTCAGTTTACTAATTACAAACAGTCTCTGACTGGCTCTCCTACATATAAAACCAACATGGTCTGAAACTTAGTTTGGCATCTATGTGTGTTCTCACATAATTGAACAATTAACCAGGTTCACAGTTCGGTCGCACAGTATCAGTGATCAGAGTGGGTTTAAAATAAGTTGCTTTGTTTTTCCAACATTAACTTCAAAACTTGAGCAAAAAATAGTCTGATACAGCATCATTTACACGTATAACATTATAACTTTCATACATTTCAGTGTCATGGTTTTTATATTATTTAAAATGAAATGGAGCAAAAACGCCATTTTCTTAAGTGGCACAAAATAAAAAATTAATAAATATAGAAATGAAATAGTAAAGACATTCATGTTGATCCAGGAAATTAAGGCATAAATTCAGAGAGTACCACCCAGAAATAAAGAGCATTATAGATGTTTCTTATTGTCGCCTCTCATCAGTCAAAGTGTTAATGAAGCCAGTAAAGAGTGCAGAGCTGAAAAGAAAGAAAGTAACTCAACTACTGAGCTTTACATGTTCCAGTGTGCAGGGTGTGAAGTGGAGTAAAATATTCATGAGTATGTTTCATTGGTGTGTAATCACCTGAAACTAAGAATTGTTGTTTTCTTATTGACAGCCATGTTTAAGTGTGCCTGTTTGCCCAAATTACAAAAATCATAAACTCCACTTCTGCAGATATTCTTGTTTTTATATCCCAAACTGAAACTGTCACTGCTCAGTGTTCTGCTTCATGATCTCAGTTAAAACATGTCAGGGGTGCAAAGCGGTTGTTCAACAGTGCTGGCTCTGATAAATGTTGACGGTTGAGCCTGGCACCGTTTGGATCCTTGTTGCCAGATCTTAGAGGGCTGCTGTTGGTTGAGGCTGCAGTAGACTGGTCATGGTGGCAGAGGCCCGCAGAGACACTGATATTATAAATGGCAGGGCTGCTGTGGATACGCCTCATGTCGATGATCTGCTGTTGGAGGATCTTCTCCTCTTTCTCATGAAGCTTTGACCTGACCTCAGTCGCCTCTGTGGTCAGATTGTCAGTGGTGCTGTTGTCGGCCCAGTGAGGCCTAACACTCAGGAACTGTTCCTCTTCATCATCATCACTCACTGTACTGTGATCAGAGGACTGCCCGGTCTTTCTCCTGTGTGAAAACAAAAAGAAAGTGCTGTTATTTCTCACATTAATGTCTGATGAAGCTGTTTTTGATCAAAAGTCCATTTCGACAGAGAGTTAGCTGGTAGCATGTTGCTGCCTGAAGTTACTGTCTCTGTTTCATGCATGTTAGCTCAGAGTTTTAGAGTCTGTACAACCTTGACAGCCTGAGCACTGGACATTGTACTTAACGTAACATTACATCTGATAAATTGAAAGCTGGGATTTGTTTATGACGGTAAGTTCTACCTTTGAAGTTCTGGTCCTGAGAAACTGGATCATCCCTCCTGTTTCTGTAGACATGGACCACGTCTCCACTCCACTGATAGTGCTGTCACATCCAGTGGGGGCTCCAGGTGGCATGGCAGGTCGACATCATTATCAACTAGTGCTTTAACTGGTTGGTCTGAGCCAATCACATCAGACTTCCCTGGTCAAAAAAAGATCACATTTAGACTTCCTGTTGAAGCATCAGTGAACACTTTGTTCCTCAATAGTGATTGAAAAGAAGGATATCTGAGCAACAGCTGGTCCTAACTGAGACATTATTTTACTTTTTATGAGTACACAGTAAACAGGCCCATATAAAACCAAGTTTCCATTCACATGTAGTCGGATGGGCTCTGTTTCAGGCGATGTTAGCTCAGGGTTTGTACAACCTCAACAGTCTGAGCATGAACGTTTACCTCAAGACATAACACTGTACTTAACGTAGTGTTACATTACATCTGATAAATTGTTACAGAAAGCTGGGATTTGATTTTACAGTGGTCAAAAATTAAAAAAAACAACATGAATCAATATATAATGTTGCTTTAAATGTTATCAGAAGCAGTCTTGTTTTAAGACAGACAGGGAAAATAAGGAGAGGAGAAATTTGTGACTTACTTTTCTTTATGTTCTTCAGAAATGCTCCAATAACAAGTGCAATCACAATGAAAAGAATGATAACTATTAAAGCGGCGTGAAAACCTGAAAGAACAGAGAAACATGTCAAGATTTGTTTTTCAAACACAGATCTCCTGTTCAGGCTCAAAGTGTAAACTTGGAGTTGGTCCCACTGAACCCTGTCAGAGGTCATTTGGGTTAAGAGCTGCACATTCAGCTGATAAAGAGCTGCAGGTTCATCACTATGAGCTGAAATATCAATCATAGCACTTTTAAATTAACAAAAAGCAAAAATCCTTTCAGAATAAGAGCAAAATTAACTGCAGGGAATCGTCATTTACATTGTTTTGAGATGAGATTTAAATTGTACCTCTGAAGGGAGATTGTTCCCTGAGAAAGCCTGGTCACCACAAGTCTTCAAGTAATTTGAGTATTTAATTTGATTTGAGGCCAGTTTAATAATGAACTAATTCATCCTCAGACCACTCTGATGAAGGTAAAACTGCCTGAACAGAGTCAACACCGTCCAGCAGATGGTGCTTTAACACTACTGAAAGATTCCCCTGTTGAATGACACAGTGGTGATATCTGTCTACAGTAAACACAGCACAGTTTTACTTACTACGTTTATTGGCTGGAGGAGGCTCTGTGGATGGAAATGAAATAAAATGTTAAAATGTGTGAAAACATCAGGGCCAAGAAGAGTTACTGTTGAGGATACAAAAACATTTATCTTAAAAAGGTCCAGTGTGTAGGATTTAGTGTCAGAAAGAAGAAGAAAGACTTTAAACTCACAATTATGACTTTTTCAAAGGATTCAGATTGTTTTTCTTATTTCAATATGCTTCAGTTTATCTGAACTCACCAACAACGAGAGTAACGTAGCTTCTTTGCAGTTTGGGAACAGAGCAGGTGTAATTTCCTGCATCCTGTTCAGTGACGCTGGTCAGCTTTAGAGAAATGTTTCCTCTGGTCATCTCATCTTGGAAGAGAGAAGTTCTACCTTTGAAGTTCTGGTCCTGAGAAACTGGATCATCCCTCCTGTTTCTATAGACATGGACCAGGGCTGGACCATGTCTCCACTCCACTGATAGTGTTGTCACATCCAGTGGGGGCTCCAGGTGGCATGGCAGGATGACGTCATCACTGACTAGTGCTTTAACTGGTTGGTCTGAGCCAATCACATCAGACTGTCCTGGGGACACAAAGGTCACATTTAGACTTCCTGTTGAAGCATCATTGAACACTTTGTTCCTCAATACTGATTAAAAAGAAGAATATCTGAGCAACAGATATCCATTCAAGTTTCCATTCAAATGTAGTCGGGGGGCTTTCTTCCTTTTTGACTTACCAACAATAAGTTGCACATCAGCTTCCTTCTTCATCGCAGGGAGAGAGCATCTGTAGGTCCCAGCATCAGACAGTTTCACAGTGAATATTTTCATGGAGACGTTTCCACGCGGCAGTTCATCCATAAACAGTCGTGTGCGTAAAAAATAAGATGGATTTTGTATCTCAAACAGCAGTCGTCCATCTTGATGATAATGGACGTACTTCGGCTCCAAACCTGCTTTGGACCACACCACTGTCTCATAACTGGCACTGACTGCAGGTTCAAGGTGACATGGAAGAAGGACATCATCACCGACCAGGGCTACGATTGGCTGATGTGAACCAATCAGCAGGGTTTGAGCTGCAAGTAAAACTGAAGAACAAACAGGAGACAGGAGCACATTATTATCCATGTCATCAAATACAATGAATTCAGTTTGTCATTCTGAAAACCAGAAATCATTTAATAAAGCTGCGTTAAAGACTCAAAGGGTCAGACTCTGACTCACACTCATCAAACATAAGGCAGGTTACTGTTTGTGTAGTTTGAACAGTTCTGATTTTCTTTTTCTATTTTTTTCAGTTTTTTCTCAGTCAGCTTGTGACATTCTGTGACCAGACTGTGAATAAAATGTTATCATTGTGATGACTATTATCACTGCAAGAAGTGCAAGTTTGAGTTACATGTAATTTAAGAGTATTCGCATTTTCTACTACTTTACACTCCCTCTGCATTGTGGAGGCAAATATTGTACTTTTTACACTTTTGTTCGTTTATTGGTTGGATGGTCGTTTGGTTTGTTTGCTAGTTGCTTGGTCTGTTTTCTGTTTGTCTGGTTGGTTGGTTGGTTGGTTGGTTGGTCTGTTGTCTGGTTGGTTGGTTGGTTGGTTGGTTGGTTGGTTGGTTGATTGGTCTGTTTGTCTGTTGCTTGGTTGGTTGGTTGGTTGGTTGGTTGGTTGGTTGGTTGGTTGGTTGGTTGGTCTGTTTGTTTGTCGGTTGGTTGGTTGGTCTGTTTGTCTGTTTGTCTGTTGCTTGGTTGGTTGGTTTGTTGGTTGATTGGTCTGTTTGTCTGTTGCTTGGTTGGTTGGTTGGTTGGTTGGTTGGTTGGTTGGTTGGTTGGTTGGTTGGTCTGTTTGTCTGTTGCTTGGTTGGTTGGTTGGTTGGTTGGTTGGTTGGTTGGTCTGTTTGTTTGTCGGTTGGTTGGTTGGTTGGTTGTTTGGTTGGTTGGTTGGTCTGTTTGTTGGTCGGTCGCTCAGTTGGTCACTCAGTCGGTTGGTTGGTTGGTTGGTTGGTCTGTTGGTTGGTAGCACAGTGGTGCAGTAGTTAGTGTTACTGCCTGACAGCAAGAAGGTCCTGAGTTTTAGTATCACAGTGGTTAATTCAGTATATTACTAAAAGGACAAATACACGCCTGTAGTGGTGTAAATGACTCATCAGAGATCATTAATTAGGAGAATATTGTTGCGACAGATTTGTTTTTCCTCATCCTCCTGAAGAACTGCAGGAACTATTGTGCCTAATCTAGAAAGAGCTTCCTCATGTGTAAGTTTGCCTTTTTTTAATGAGGAACAGATATTTAACTATAGGACCTTTCATGCTATACATTTACTTCTTGAATGCCTTATTTTAACAACATGTGATGTCTATTTTTAACCACTGAGTTCTGTTGACATTGACTTCCTCATTGTTTGTGGACCCACGGCTCCAATGCTGTAAAAACAATAATCATAATTGCAAAATTTGTGCAATTGTGCATTTTCCAGTCAAAAATGTATTTTCTGACCTTACCAAAATGCAACTTGTAGAAAGTAATCGATGGAGTAACACTTCTATTTGTCACAAACTGAGCTTGCATATTTGATGAGGGTTACCAATGACATGGTATAGATGTTATATAAACTGAGACATTGCCTGAACCAAACTTTATGCTTTTGATTTGCCAAAAAGAGATTATGTACAGTATGTTATCCTAAATTGATGTTTGCAGTCAGCTGAGGAGGTGTAGCCCCCCAACTGTTTTAAAGCCCCAGCAACACAAAACTCAATATACTTAAGTAGGAGAATATTGTTCACTGATTTGAAAATCTATTGTATTTATCCTTGGTATGAAGCTGGGACCACACACATTATGCATAATTTTCTGTATTACATTTCTGGAACAATCACATGTTTACGAGGAATGATTAAACAATGTTAGGCAGGTAGTTCAGTAGTTAAAGAGGACATTAATGATTTATCTTTTTACCCTTTTTTCTTGTTTCATGAATTTTGGTTGCTCAGTTGCATACACATATTTTTCATTTGACATGTTTTTTACACATAAATAAAACACGTCTGCCGAATTAACAAGAAGGCCAACAAGAAGTGTTAATAAAAGGACTCACACCCCCTAAATTGTGAATAAAACATACAATCTTGGGGCATTAGAAGCTACTGTACAACCCTGGTGTCATCTAATTCAGATGAATTCCAATAAGATATCAATGACATCAATAAAACCTGCAGATTGACATTTATTGTTGACTTAAATTCTCCTCTTTGCTTGGTACTCAACCTCTTTCAGATTCGGTTTGAAAAAAGTTTACCATTTGCATGTGCAGATAAATACAATCTAAAACACTCAGAATTCAAACTGTGGTGGTTGGTTGATTGGTTGTTTTGTTGGTTGATTGGTTGTTTTTTTGGTTGGTTGGTTGGTTGGTTGGTTGGTTGGTTGGTTGGTGACACTCATCAAACATAAGGCAGGAACCTGTTCGTGTAGTTTAAACAGTTCTCAGTTCTCAGTTTTTTCTCAGTCAGCATTTAAACACTCTGTGACCAGGCCGTGACTAAATTGTTATCATTGTGATGACTGTAAACACAGCAGCAACTTGGTATTGACAGTAGAAATATTGTTGGGTAAACAGTTTTTGAAGAGGTAAGCTACTGTTATGTTCTGCCTTCCAGTATTGCACAAAGAGAATTACAAAGATACAATACATTTTTAATATCCTATACAACATGTGTCAACGGACATCACAAAACTGCAGATCAGTTCCCCTAAACATCATTGTTGTATTGTCTGGCAACTTCCACCTTTTGCACAATGAATTTAGTTTCTTCCCTCTGAACAGAGTTTATTCACTGAACCTGAACTTGGCTGACAGTTGATGCAGAGCAGAAAATAACTGTAACAACACACGGATAAAAAGAAATCCAAATTTCTTCTCTCACAGACAAGAAACACAGGCTCCTTTTAGCTTTAGAGCAACATTAGTTTAAATTTAAGCTATGCCATTTTCAACACATTATTACAGGTCAAAATAAATGCTCAGAGTGAAGTGTTCAGCTACAGAAGAGCAGCAGTTAACTTCAGAATGAACAACTGTCTGTGTGAGTGATAAAAACCTACCTGTAAGGTTCAGACAGGAGAAGAGCAAAGCCTGAAAGTTTAACTCCATCATCCTCGACAGATAATGATACTTTGAATTATACAAAGTGGGTGGACAGGTTTACCTTGCTGTGCAGGATGTGGGGAGTAACATGGAGAGTAAAAACGGTTGAAAGCAGATCAGCTGACCTGTGAGATAAAGTTGAGTGTATAATGTTGGGGTTTTTTTGTATTCACTTGTGTTTTCTATGAATAGGATCCTGATGAGGGCTTCTTTACCTCAGTGCATGTATTAATTATGTAAGGAAAATGGCAGAATATTGTTGCGTTGTTTGAGGTTATTGAACATCCTTGCATTGGGGCAGAAAAAATATTTGCTCTCACATCCTAGAAGAAGGAATAGAATACGATACACCCTGATGTGTGGTGTGTCAGTGTTTGAGTTTACTCCTGCCAGACAAGTGCATCTCTACCCAATGACATGAAAATGAAAAAAATCGATGCAAGAAACAAATTAATAGCTGCTTCAAAATAACTTGGAAATGCAATAATCATGATAAATTAAAAATAATCTTCATTAAATATATTACTAATTTGACTATAGGGGGTTTCAATATCTACAATAGGTTTCTGTGTTGTCGTACTCCAGCACATCAAAATGTCCAGACTTCACTGCTGAGCAGACGACAAATTTCTTCTCTCACAGACAAGAAACACAGGCTCCTTTTAGCTTTAGAGCAACGTTAGTTTAAATTTAAGCTATGCCATTTTCAGCACATTATTACAGGTCAAAATAAATTGTCAGAGTGAAGTGTTCAGCTAGAGAAGAGCAGCAGTTAACTTCAGAATGAACAACTGTCTGTGTGAGTAATAAAAACCTACCTGTAAGGTTCAGACAGGAGAACAGCAGAGCCAGAAACGTTAACTCCATAATCCTTCACAGATAATGATACTTTGAATTATACAAAGTGGGTGGACAGGTTTACCTTGCTGTGCAGGATGGGAGGAGTAACATGGAGAGTAAAAACGGTTGAAAGCAGATCAGCTGACCTGTGAGATGAAGTTGAATATTTACAGAGTGTATAATGTTTGTTATTTTTGTATTCACTTGTGTTTTCTATGAATAGGATCCTGATGAGGGCTTCTTGACCTCAGTGCATGTATTAATTATTTAAGGAAAATAGCAGAATATTGTTATTAAATCATGTTGGGGTGTGCCAGCCAGGTGAATCTCTCCACCCACTCTAACCGGACTGACATTCACGCTTGAGGTTATTGAACATCCTTGCAGTGGAAAAAATATTTGCTCTCACATCCTAGAAGAAGGAATACAATACAATACACCCTGATGTGTGGTGTGTCAGTGTTTGAGTTTGAGTTTGGCAATAATCCTGCCACACAAGTGCATCTCTGTATTAACCTACCCAGCAAAATGAAAATGAAATAAATCGATGCAAGAAACAAATTAATAGCTGCTTCAAAATAACTTGGAAATGCAATAATCATGATAAATTAAAAATAATCTTCATTAAATATATAACTAATTTGACTATAGGGGGTTTCAATATCTACAATAGGTTTCTGTGTTGTCGTACTCCAGCACATCAAAATGTCCAGACTTCACTGCTGAGCAGGCGTGAAGGCACAGTTTGCATTTCCCTGTTCAATTCAAAATAATGCAAATATTGTAACCACGTCAGCGTCACTGGATGATCTGTTCATGTCACTGGGAGTATTCACTTGTTCTGCTGCCTCTCACCTCAGTGCATCTGGACATACAGAGCTCAGTGTAATATTAAAGAAAACAAAGAAGAGAGACTGTCGGTTTCATTTCATGCCGTGCAAGTAATTCAACCATTGCTTTTTCCATGTCTGTCAGTGTCAGTCATGCAGTGACAAAGTCAACAGTTGGATAAGATCAGTGAACCAAACTGAGAGAAGTGCTTAATCAGTCAGTATTTTCCCCCACAGTACCTCAAAATAGTATTTCAGTAAAGTACTTAGCTACTGTGCACCACTGTAAATAATCTTTAAGTCCTGTTCTGTTTCGAAGAAATAAAATCAAAGATTTCACCAACATGTCAGGATACACAGTGTTACTGCATCGGGTCTGCTGCTGGTTATCAGATCATCTTCAGTCTGTTATTGGACACTTTTGTTTTCTGTTGTGTGTTTAAACTGTCACTGCTCTTCACAGATAGAGCAGCTGTGAGGAGACAAGTCTGGATAAAACATGTTGGATCCTGTTGAAGGGTTGAGTCTCAACAACCGAGCCAACAGCAACAAAACATAACACAACTTTCAATCAAAGTCATGATTAAATTATTGATGAGTAAAAGTAAAGATATCAAGTTAAAATTTTATTTTGGTAAAAGTGAAAAGCGACACATACAGATAGTACTCAAGTAAAAGTATCTAAAAATAAATGTCCGTTAGTATCAAAAGTAAAAGTACATTTTAACCAATGATTGTGTATTTTTATTTGATTGTTGATAAAGAAATTGATTAACAATGTTCCACTGATGCAGAGTGTAGTCTACAAAGTAACTACACTTATCAGATAAAATGTATGTGGAGTAAAATGTACAATATTTGCCTCCAAAATATGGAGTGGAAGTACAAAGTAGCAGAAAATAAAAATACTCAAGTAAAGTACAACTACCTCAAAACTGTACTTAAGTACAGTACTTGAGTAAATGTACTTAGTTACTGACAACAATCACCTTTCACAGCAGGTTTAATGTAACAGAACTTTGTGTCAGTACAAATAATCTTCACCTGTTTCTTTTCCGAACCATTTTTATTTTTATTTTATGAAGTTTACCAGGAAGTCACATTGAGATTACAATCAATCGCTGCAGTTGTACAAAAGGAAAACACAACATATAAAACATGATATACAAAAATCAAACACAGTGGCCACTCGAGAAAAACAACTACATTCCTGATGATGCCCTTAAATCGATGGATATAAAGATGTGTGCTACACCGAGATGACGATGATGCACCGCTGTACGTTAAACTACACAGTTGTGTATAAAGAAGCTCAACGTTAAACATCTACAGCAACACATTAATGCAGCAGGAATATTAATCCACAAACATCCGATGTCATAGGAAACATTTTACTGCACTATGAATACTTTTACATTTTGCATTAAGTGCATTGTGCTGATAAAACTTACAGATGTTTGCTTAAGTAAGGTTAAATGCAGTACTTCTACTTGTGACGGAGTATTTTCAGTGCTGTATTGCTACTTGCTGATCTGAATACTTCCTCCTCCACTACAGTTTCCTCTGTGAATCAGTAGAAAGTTTCTCATTGTGTACAGCGCCATCATGAGGACAAACAGGAGAACACATCACCTGCTGTCACTAATCCAACAGACCGAACAGTAGATAGAAAAAGTAAAACTCTTACAAGCCTCAGATCGGTGTAGTGACTGAATAAACTTTTTTGGAAACACATTAGAAGAATAATTATATTTTCAATTTTTGACAGTTTTACACCAGAACACTGTTAAAGTAAAGTGGAGTGCTTAAACAATTATTACACCAGTGAAAAGAAAGACACAAATATCAAACTGGAAATAGAAAAGTTTGCTGCTTCAGATAGATGGAGAAATACTTTGTGAAAATGTGTTCTGCATTCACAGCTGCTCCGTTTACAGAAACATCACGAGATAGACAAAAACATTAAACACAAGTGTTCATACAAGTCAACATAACTTTACGGTCACAGAGGACAACATACATCCAGCCTTAATGTGTGTTTACTCTGGGATTAAACTCTGTGTTTGTTGCACAAAGGAGTGCTTCAGTCTAACCTTGTTGAGTCGTAGCACCGTGTATCTGTAGATTGATGGAGGCAGGACATATTCCTTATGTAGTAAGTGGCTCAGTTCAGAGGTGAGCTGTCATTATGAAGTACACTCTGATTGCACAGTGTAATGATAGAACAATGAAAACCAGTATTTACATTGGTTACCTATAAACCTCACTTTCTTTCTCAGAATTCTGACTTTTCTGTCTGTCTTTAATTAATAAAACGAAATAATAATACATTTCTAAAGAGACATGATCAGAAGTGATGGGCAGATGAAGACCTGTGCAGCAAACACAGCGATATGTGGTGGCTTTAAAACAAAAAACAGCCATTAAAGACTAGGCTGAATGCGTACAGTCCAAGAAACCTTTGTGTTGCTAATAATGTAGTTTAGTGTACACTCCCTCACACGGGGCACCATATGTAGTGCTTCATGCAACATTAACAGGGAGTTTTGGGTTAACTTGGCTATCAATAATAATTCATGATTATCAGGGATAGTTTTTAATTATCACCTCGAGGCACCACCCTTGAAGAAGGGAAAAGATAGCCAGATATTTCATATGAGTCACACATGATCAGAGAGAAATATTCATTAACTTAACCTCATTTTTATTAAATCATTACCTGATATGAGGAAATGTTACGTATGATTATGTATTTCTAATATACATCGTCACATTTCTTAGTTATTCTGCTCTCTTCTTATCCCACTGATGTGCCAACCGCATCGTTACGCCAACAAACCATTAAAACTATCACGTTTGAAGCTTCACACGCCATCAGTTGACTGATATTCTTCAAACAAGCTCCGGCACAACATGTTGAAACAGTGACTGTGACTCACAGCTTTGGTATCATCTGCCCATCTCTAATGATCACATACTTCCAAGCATGCATTATTGAGCGTTAATTTCCCCAGAGAGGACTTATTTTCATAGTTTAAAGAAAACATGTGATGCAAACTTGCTGTAATACATTTTGAATATGTTGTTTACATTACACAATTTAAAGATATATGTTATAATTCAAAGATATCACATAATGTTGCCTCCACCAAATTAATGTTGAGATATCACAGCGTTTTAGGAAAAACACATCATCAACATACAGAAAATAATACAAACACTAAAAAAGATTGTAAAGTAATAATTTTAAAAATATACACGGTACCCCAAATCCTATCAAAAATTGTCCACACAATCACCCATTGGATGATGCAGGCTCTAGGGTTGGCATAGAAGCACCTAACATCTTTTTTTGAGATTAAAACATGAAAAAGCACCCGCGATCGCTGTTATTTTTGCCATTTTGTCACTGTTCAGTCATGGAATACTGTATTTTGGACTAAACATATTATTGAAATAGATCTAGTGGACATTTGGGAAAAAGATGCCAGTTTTTGTTGGCATTGACATAGATACTTTATTGATAAACTGGCTACCTTGTTAGCTTGTTTGTTTGTTGATTGCTTTACAGATTATTAAAACAAATATATTTTACAGTGTAGAAAACCTACAATGCCAGTAAACACTCCTGATGATGGGTGGCAGGCTCTAATAAAGTCCATCAAGCAGGATGTTTTAGTGGAGGCCCCTGGTAAGAAAATATTTGGATGGAATAAAACCTCTTTACATTTGGTCGCCATCAAACAAACAAGAGTTGGGCTCAAGTACCACTGTCACTGGGGTTTCCCATGCTCTTCAGTCTGAACGTCTCAGGCGTGTTCTCGTCCGTTGTCCTGTGGCCTCTTCTCCTTTCTTGTGTACCTAAATGGCACAAACAGATTATTAATCTTTCAAAATGGCTCATTTCTGTTATTAGCCTCGTCAAGTCTAGATGAGTAAAACTACTTAATCATTGATTTCAATCTAGAGTGTTTTAATCATCAAGGTCCAGACCATACTCTTTATATTATTAATGATGACTGAACGATCCTACCTGGCCGCTCTGGTGATGAGGGCGCATGTTTGCCATCTGGCACCAGCTCTCCTTCGCTGTTCAGCGGCTGCTTCTCAGGGGCTACAAGACAAAGTGTCTCACACTTAGGTGATGTCACAACATACTATTTGCAAAGCACTTCATATCACACAGCTTATACGCCATACAGTTCATCGACTTGATTCATAAACTTGAACGGCAGCGTTATCCGCCTGGCATCTCCATCTTGTGCTGCTAGCTTAACCTGTCCCATCGTCTCCATCTGGTAGTCTTTTGGCGCTCGTCTCGTTAAACGCTCACCAAAACCCGTAACTTAAACATTGTGGAGCTGCTCCTGTATATCAGCAGCTCACAGAACTGAACCAGAACCAACTCTCGTTTCACATAACTGCAGTTGTCAATATGAGCAGATTTATTGTGATTTTCCTCTTTTTTACTATCTTTTCTGAGCCCAGTTGGCTCCATGTTGGTGTTGAGTGTTGAATGAGACAAAGTAGTTTACTGAGTGCTTTAATACAAAACTAAAGGAGGTTTTACTATCTTTATGAGAACGAGTTTATTGACTTGAAAATGATCTTTTTAATTCACATTCGAGTTGAAACGGCTGCTCAGTATTCAGCTGAATTTGTTTATAATTACAAATAAACTGTGTGACTGTACAGACAAATGGCACAGGAGTTATAATAGCCTGTGCATTAAAGGTTTTACTCACCAGGATCATTTGACTCTGGCGTAGTGTCTGTGGGTAAAAAAATAAATAAATAGTGTGTTATATTGTGTTAAAATTACACACAAACAACTGATTGTGTTATGATTACAGATGAACAAGTGATATTTAATAATTCAATACATTTGTGCAAAATTGTGAAAAAGCATACATTTAGGATTATATAAGTGAACAGAGAAGAAATGTAAGACTTACTGGTCGTTTGACAGTAACGGTATATAACGGTAACAATGGCAGCAATGAGAGCGAGCACAATAGGAATACCAACAGCAAGACCAGCTATGGCGCCCGCTGAAACTACAGAGGAAATATGTCAAGATTTGTTCTTCACTCTGCATCTAAAACAACATCTATTCATCCATTTTTTACACCCACTTCTTCTGCTCAGGGGTCACAATGCACACAGAGATAGGCAGGAGTCTGAGTCTCATTTTGAGAAGTGTACTTCTACCTCCAAACTGCACTCAGCTGAATGTCTTGTAACTAGTAACTTGTTGTTTTGTCACATTAAACTGAAGTTCACTGTTTAGCCCTTCATGCTACTCTGAGCAGAAACTCTCTATCATTACATTTTCTGTCGTCCCTGACTGGGGGACGCCGGGACGCTGTTAGCGTCGAGCCCTGCGGTTTATTTGATTGGCTCTTCTGATCAGCCTGTATAGAGACGACCGATCAAATGATTTAGAATTAATATCAGCCAATAACGATCAGTGGCCATTCGGTTGGAGCACCTTTACAAATAATCACCTCATCTGTTATCTCAGACCACACTGATAAAGGCAAAACTGTTCCAGCTGAACAAACTCAAGTACTTACTGTTGTTCTTTGGTGGATCTGTCGCTACAGAAAAAATGAGGGACAGAATGACAGAAAAACAAAGTTTTCCATGAGTACACAGTATAAAGGCAGAGATACAAATATAGCCAGGTTTCTATTCAAATGTAGTTCACGTTTTGATCAAATAACCAGAAGATGGGAAATTCAAGCACATTTCCATCCACTGCTGTTACACAAATATTAGGAGTTTGCTCATATAGAGCACATTTTATAAGGATACTGGAGTCAAGCCAGGAAGAGAAAAACATGCAGTGTTACAGCTAAAGTACAGTATGTGTTAGATGTACAGTCTGCAGGCTACCAGCTTCACCTCAGCTACCTTTATTTCAAAAGTCCTCTCTTTCCTCCTACCAATAGCACACCAGGTGACGAAGACACCATTTGACTTTGAATATGTATTCATGTTTTAATATACCTAAGTATTTGGATCAATTTTAGAACATTTTGAAATGATTAAGCATTGACTTACGTTTGAGTGTCGGGTTGGGGGATTGAACCACTTTATCACCTGTTAAAGAAAAGACAAAGGTTGCAAAGTTACTCAGGAAAGAAAAGACAAATTGTAAAGAATTTCACTTTATTTTATCATCATTCTGAAAATGTTTCAGAGGCATGAACTTGTTTGTCTCAGCGCGACTCAAGCTGACTGATGGTATCACCTGAGAAACATCTTGTCAATCAGCGCCTTGTAATAGACTAGTTGCGAAGTCATATCTAAGGTCCTTCCTATTTACTGGAGTAGTGAACAATGTTTCCGTTACATAAGAACCTTATGGGATTGTATGATTGTTCCTTTTAGTCAAACACTCAGGTGTTGCCAGGGAGTTAGTGCTCAGGGATAACTTTATATTTTGATTGCAAAACACGTAAGAATAATCGTAATGATATTAATGGTTGTTTTTTGGGGGGGGGAGTTGATAAGTGACCGTGGTATAAGCAAGATAATGCCCTTCGAGGAGTCCATAATGAGAAATTAATGGACAACACAGAGATCAAACCATCTAATGTGCAAATTGGTTAATCTGGGTTGTAAAAATTGACTTCCTGGTAATGCAAAGGTTAAATAAATACTTAAACCTGTAACAACTGAGTTCTAAATACAGCACTGACTCTCACATTTAAAGTTGACATTTTGATCTGCAACAGCAAACAAATGGGTCTTTACGAATCTGACGCATCATCATACATTTGAAGTTTCACCTGATGAATCTCAGCCCAGTCTTCACATATTCAAATAACGATAAAGGCAAAACTGTTGCTGAACAAACTCAACTACTCACCAGGTTTATTTGGCTGCACTGTCAGGAAAGAACAAAGGGAGAAAGAACAATTGCATCATGAATACTTTAATTGGTTCATGATAGCCAATTACATCCAACTAACAGAAGAATACTGCATCACTGAACACGTCTTCATCATCACATTTTTGATCAAGTGTAAAGGCTCCATCTACAAAACCTACAAGACCAACAAAAAGCTGGTCTGAAGTCAAAGGTGCAGTATTTTATATTATACAGATATATATATATATATATATATATATATATATATATATATATATATATATATATATATATAATATTTTTTTCCTGCTTTTTAAAAGGTGAATTATTCAGACAGTGAGACAGGGTTTACAGCACACTTGCCTGTTTTCAGTCATTTTAAACATTTCCATGCACTCTCCAGAGGGAAAAGAAATCAACTTCTGTCTTCTGAAATAACTATTTTTAGACAGGATGTCAAGATTTATCAGGAGGACAGCTGCTTTACTCCAAATGATGACTACTGTATGAGTCTAACTGTGTGTGTGAGAGAGCTCTCAATGTGTAGAAGAACATGAATTAACATATATACATCAGCATCATACAGCTTGGGAAACCAAAGGCCAACATGTTGAGATATCGAGACAATTTACCATTAGAAAACTGGAACTTTGAGGCCAAACTGATATCAATATTTGATCGTTTGAGAAATCTGATGAATATACAGAAGATGAGATTCGTCTGAAAAATATTCACAGTAGTTGTGTGATTGATTTATACTGTGTTTTTTACCAATACATCAAGTAAAGTATGAGATACACTGTACTACTTACCAATAATGAGTTGAATCTTGCAGGATCTTCGCCCTTCTACAAAGAAGCAGCTATATGTTCCCTCGTCAGCCTTCGTAACGTTTGTGATTTTCAGTGGAATTTTCCCCTCTGTTAGATTCCCATCACTACCAAGAGACGCTCTGTTTTTGAACTTTTCTGCCTGATCAGCTGCAGAAAAATCTCTACTTTTGTAGACGAGGGCAAGTTCTTTCTTCTCCGTCTTCCATTCAAAGTTTTCTTTCGTCACATCTTGTTGAGGCTGGAAGTAGCAGTCCAAAGTGACGTCCTCTCCTACTGTAGCTTCCTGGCTCTTTGGGCAAATTATTTTTGGGTTTCCTTTAACAAGACATAAATCTTTTATCATTTTAAGTCATCATACCTGCATTTACATTATGGAGTGCAGTAAAGACAACTATGTTTGACTTGCCTTCATCCTGTTTGGGATCCGATTGGTCTGTGGGGGAAAAAATTAAACAAAAAATCAAAATATGTGACTACATTCTACGTGCAAAACATACCCAAATTGTTATAAATCATTGTAAGTAGATGTAAATTATCCTGGCACCTCAAATTTATACAAAAACATGTCGAGCACCAGTAACAGTGACGTCAGTATAAGGACCACCAGCACCTCCACCTGGGACTCTTCCACCAGACTGAATATATTGCTGTTGGAGATGCTAAAGCTATGAGTGAGCTAGCTGCACAAGAATGGGGGAGAAAGTGCAGTCAAAATTTTAAGAAATTAGGAAAATATATATGACAGCAATTCATCTCAAAAATGTAAATCCTGTCATCATCTCAATGCTGATATAAAGTCAGGTAAAATCTCATAGTCCACAAACATTTCTGGAGCTTCACAGTAAAACAGAGTTGCAGCTGAACAACTGAAGCAGCTGGAGAAGAAAAAACATTTTTGGGTGAGTCATCCCTTTAATGTGGGGCCTGAGCTCTCATCAAAGAAGTCTCATCACAGATCTGAGGGGGTAATACATCACCAACAACCATTATTTTAATCACAAATAATGACTTTTTCATTGTAATGGGTGATATAAACAGGTTAAAAGAAACATAATCCCAGACTCCTTTACAACTCCAGTGATTCTGTGACTCAGAGTTGGTTTTGACTCACTGGTGCCTTCTGGTAAACTCGTCTGGTGTCTTTAATTGTGAAAAGTGTCAGTTTCTTCCCGACATTGCTATAAAAGCCTGTCTTCGCCGGACTCCCTTTAAAAAAGGCTCCATTTTGAAACGTGTTACGTTAGAAGAAACTGTAACAACGTTGTGAAACGCAGTCTACAACAAGTTCTTAACTATTTGGGCCTGTTTGTTAATTCGGCAAACGTTATACATGAAAAAAATAAATGTGTAAAAATGTTTTCATATAGAGCATATTTATATTTACATGTTATTTCACATTATCACGTCTCTTATCTGTCACGTCTTTCCGCTTCAATGAGAAATCCAGTGAGTCGTGACGAACCAGTTTCACATCAGCTGAGCAGGAATTAAACCAGTCAGTCACTTCTGGAGATTAAATATATATCGACAAGAGTTTTCAACAAGCACGTGTAGTAATAAACAAATTGTTAAGCTCCCATTTTGAACTGATTGGTTGAACGATACATGTTTAACTGACCACACAGATGTTTTCTCTCAGACTGAGCAGCGTTGACCTGCACGGTTCTGACAGAAACTTACCTGTGAGGCTGAGGGACAGACAGGACAGCAGCACCGCGACAGGTAACTTCATCCTCATGGATTAGGAGCAGATCTGCGTCTCTAGGAGCTGATCTCACACTGAAGATGATCTCAAGACGAACATGTTGGTTAAATACCTCCGTGTTCTCGTGGGGCGTTGCCCAAAACACACTTGAAACTTAAACTTTACTTTCTGTTTCTCGGCGGAGCTCGGTGTCGCAAGAAGTAAATAAATGGCAACAATAATATTAACATTATTTTGTTTTATGCAAAATGTAGAGCTGTGGCCAGAGTTTGAGTTGTAATCTTAACTTTTTAGGAGTCTCAGTTAAAGAAAACAAAAAGATGAAACTAAGCTTGATGGAAAGATATTTCCATTGTGAGTCAAAATAGTGTGATTAAAAGTCAAACATTGTAGATAAAAAGTCAAAATTAGGATAAAAATTCAATTTTTTTAGATAAAAAAAATCTAAATTTTGAGATTAAAAGTACAAATTATGACACAAAAAGTCATAATTAGGACATAAATCATTATTATGAGATAACAAGTCAAAATTAACATAAAAAGTCAAGTGCATTGGTTGTTGGTGACCCTGGGAACAGACAGTAAGAGAAAACTGGAGTCACATGATTCCCTACATGTTGACAGGAAAGTCAGTTCCTCTGGTCGTCTTTGTTGTGAGAATCTGCTCCCGAATGAGGAACATAAATGAGGAAGAGCTTGACAGTTTCACATTTTTCATCCTTTCATCATCACATTCATGCATGTTGTTTTGCAGAACTGAGCAGAGGGGAAGACAACCTATGATGGGGTCAATAAAGGAGCAGCTAACTTGTTACTATTATTAGTAGCTAGTAGTAGAAGTATTATTATTATTATTGTCGTTGTTATATATATAAAACATGTATCAGATATATGTTAGATTATGATGATTATTCGCAAAATTAATCTCACATTTTCTATCAGTTGTAATGTGCAATATTTTGGCTGTGTATTATTTTTTTTGTGTGTATATGGATCTATGTGTTGACTGCAGTTAACTGTAGTGTGATTGTTTATGTATATGTGCACATTGTGTGTATATGGAGAGACTGTGTGCTGCTGTGTCACCTGTGTTCTCTCGAATGCCCAAGACAAATTTCTCCTAAGGGAGACAATAAAGGCTTATTTTATCTCTTATCTTATCTAACAAGCAACAACAGATGGGCTTATTGACCTGAATGTAACATTCCTCGGTGATACTAACACAATGAAGTGTCCAACTTCACACTCATAAAGGTTAACTGAACAATGTTAATCGACATGTAGAGTTGTCAAGCGCCAAAAACATTATATAATTTGTTAATTTTGTTATTATTGTGTTAGCTTTGACAGCCCTGATATATATATCCTCATTATAAACGATGCAAATAAAACACCTATATCACGCTGTAATTACTAACTGAATATCATGCATTAGACCTAAAATGTGCAATATACTGAGACACTATTATACTGAATTAGAAGTCAAATATCTTATTAGTTAATTAGGATATGTGTTTTTTTATTTTCTAAAAAATGATATATTATTTTCTAGTTTTTGGGTCATTTGACAACAGGTAAGACCTTTTCAGTGACCTTTCTTTATTTTGCTGGAATATGCAAAGTTGCTCCGTGTTATATGTGAGAACACATGCATCTATTTTTGTAGCTTGTGTATTTGAATGAATTTACAATGTAAATGTACTCATAGTAAAGTGACCGTGAACCTGTAGTACCGAACCCAACAGAGCCACTAATAAATCTCCTTACACAGAATAACAATGAAAACTACATGTTATGAATGAAAGGTTATACTGTGTTACAGACGAGCATGGAGACAAGGATGAGGTACTGAATCTGATCATTTAGACAGATATAAAGTTGTATTTTTGTAAAAATAAACCCAGCATGGTGGCACAGGGTGCAATGGGATAGTAGCCTGAAAGAATTACTACTGTAGGTCTAAAACATCTCATCTGAGGCTATTAACAAAAAGCTGCTCTCACTAGTTTCAACCATCCACCAACTTTAACTTTACACAATTCAGCTGACTAGATGTAGCTGATGTACACGGACTGATTCTTCCTGTGTTTGTTTTGTATCCACATGTGAGAATGCCCTTATTGTATGTCCCTTTGGATAACAGTGTTAGCTTAATATAGTGCCACAAAATCAGAGCTAAAATCCTGGAATAATTCAGCGTTTTTGCGAGTCAAGTCAAATTGAAGTCACAGTTAATTATAGTCTGGTATCACAAAGCATGCCACACAGGGTTGTACATAAAAACAGCAAATAACGACAATACATAAAAACATATACAAAATGTACCACACCACAATAAAACAGTAATAAAGCAAAATATACAAAAACGTACAGAATTTAGACATATGAGAACACGTGTTGTATACAAAAACATATATGTAACCATGACCACATTTAAGTTTAAGTAAGTTAGCTGATATGGAAGCATCTTATTACAACACACATTTACGTTTGTTGGTAAGTGGCGACTCTAGTGGCTGTAGTCACTATTATGGAAGCAAAGGAGGAAGTCAGGTGAAGTAATACAGCGGGAAATGACAGCTTATGAAGGAGGACGGGGATGGGTGATGGGGACTGTTCGTGTCCAGTGTGAAACCAGAAGTCAACAGCGAGTTCTTTCAACTTACTGATGTAGTGAGGTTACAGAAGTAACCCCAGCTATGATGTTGGATGCTTCACACACACCTTCAACTCAACAGTGCAGATGATCTCTACAACCAGCACAGTTTGAAGGCAGACAACGAAAATTAGTGTAACCAATTTAGTATCTGACCAAATGTGAAGTATGGTCACAATCCTCCCTTTGGTTCCTGAGTTTTGGTGCTGACTTAAGGCTAGAAAAGTGATTTATCAGCGCATTATCATGTCACAGTGAAATTGACCTTTTGTATATGAAATCACTTATCATAATTGGCGCATGAATGCATGAGTTATGCCCAAAAATGAGTCTTGTGAGGTCACAGTGACCTTTGACCAATAATTTTAATCAGTGCATCCATGGGGCCAAGAGAAATTCCCTCTAGATGTTCCTGAGATTGCGTTGGCCAGAATGGGATGGACAAATTGAAAACAAAAGGCCTCTGGACACAGCTATTGCCTGTGCAAAGGCATAAAACCTGACCTGAGAAATTAAGACAGAAGAAAATTGTAATCTAGTGTTCTGTCCCATTCAGGCACCACAATATAGCAAATCCAACAACAGCAGATGTAGCAATGGCAACTGCAAGGTCAATTACAGCACCTGGAAGAAGAGAGGAAAGATGTCAACATTAGTTCTTTACTGTGGGCTCCAAGATAACATCCATCCAGCATTTTCTACACCCACTTCTACTGTTAATGGTCATAATAAAGACTTGGAGGGGCAGCCTGTCCCACTAAAACTGTTATCTCTTTCATTACACAAGAGTATTATCATTAAGAATATTGACCTGAAATATCAGAACAATCTGCTGAGAAAAATCTGAAAACAACTTATTGAAATGATCAGATATTCAGACCAGTCATCAGACTAAAGTGTTGGCATTGTACGTTTCTGCAAACTATGGATGCGTTAAATTTGTATTTGCTGCTCGACATGTGTCAGCCAGCCCTTCGGACAACTAGCCTGTCTGCTTTCTTGTCCGGAGACACTCCAGTATTGAAAAGCGGCTCCAGAGGAGCGATATAACCCAAGAAGGGCAGCAGCTGGCTGATCAGAAAGGACTGCACTAGCTGAAGAGGGTGGTGTGTTAACTGGGGAAACTACAGGTCACAATCCCTGATATTTGCACCGCCGCTAAGCACTGAAAGGGAAGACGGAAAATGTGATCCTACCAAGCAGACCAATCACAATTCTTGCTGTCGTTTCTAGGGAGGTGCACTTCAGGCTACGACGTACTGCATGCATCTATGCAGAGGACATACTTAACTCAGCACAGTTAAACTGATTATGGAGCCAAAAGTAGAGTGGAAAAAACCCATTAGCCTACATGTGGAAGCTTTATTGAAATTATGGTTAGTTTTTGATATTTCTGTTAACTGTTTTACAATATTTATAGGGACCCCATGGTATTTCAGGATAGTATATTCAGTACTGGATTCATTTTTTTAGCAGCATGTACAGTAAACACAGGACTTTCTTAACTTACCATCATTCCCTGGTCGTGGTTCTGTGGATAAAAATGAAATAAATATCAAAATATGTGATAAATTCTGACCCAAAGTTGGAGTAGATGTTCAACATATTTACTTACGAGGATTATCATTCTGATTTTCTTTGTTTCCTTTCTCCCCTGGCTTTGCTGAAAAGTTGTGTTAAATTGTAATTGAGTACACTGTTCAAGACCTTATATACTTCTAGCATACGACCAAAACTTTTAAAATTTGAATGTTTTGCTTATCTGTACTCACCTACGATGAGAGTAACGTAGCCTTTCTTGACCTGACTCTTCAGATTGGGAACAAAGCACATGTATTTTCCTGCATCCTGTTCCGTAACAATGGTCAGCGTCAGTGAAATGTTTCCTTTGGTCATCTCATCATGGAAAAGAGAAGTTCTACCTTTGAAGCTCTTGTCCTGAGAAACTGGATCATCCCCTCTACTTCGGAAGACATGAACACGAGTTTGACCACGTCTCCACTCCACCGTTAGGGTCTTCGCATCAAATGGGGGCTCCAGGTGGCACAGCAGGATGGCATCATCACCGATTGTAACACTAACTGGTTCATTTGAGCCAATCACATCAGACTGTCCTGAAGAAACAAAGATAGCATTTAGCGTCATTAAAACATTATGTAACTATTTTGCCTTAAAAATAACAGCTTCTAAATCATGTTGATGGTACAGTGTCTTGTAATCCGGTGAATGGTGTCCCTGTCAGAAACCCTGACAGAGGTGAAGAGACTGAAGAAGACATTGGCGGATGAAAATGATGAATTGGGCTGGGTATTGACAAGGACTTCACGATACCATACGCATCATGATACCTGGGTCACAATCGATTATATCACGATACATTGCGATACGATGCATATTGCGATATTCCACATAGTTCACTGAAAATATAAAAAAAGAGCTGAAATACAAGTTGCTGTGTACGATCTGGATAGTCTTAATACATCACATCACATTATATTAACAAATCCAGTCAAAACTATTTAATTTAAACGGTATTGGCAAGTTTGCACAGTTGCACACTGTACTAGCACTGTACTTGCACTAACCCCAACCCTAACCCTGTTGTTATCGAACACACTGATGTAGCTGCCATAACATCTAAGTGCACTCTTACACTTTAACTGGACACACTGAAACAGTGTCCCTGAACACACCATAAACCATAATGAAAATAAAGTCATATGACTCATAATTTCTTGTGTCACTGTCTGAACAGTGAACTGAAATGTAGACCAATTAAAATGAAGTACTGCTGATTGTCACTAAAGTGTTAACCACATGTCTGAAGCTGGTGTTTTCAACCACACTATAGGGGCGCAAATGATAGCAAATAAAATGCACCACCGACTCAGAAGCGGGTCGTGTTATTTAGCATGGCTATATGCTCCAGAGGGAACGCAACAGACATCTCTCTTTGCAGCGTGATGATTCACTTGTGATTACTCGGTTTGGTTTTGTGGCCCAGTCTATAACACACAGTGGTGATCTGCCTCGCTCCCTGGTTGTAGCATGTTACACCGGTTACTGTCTCTGGTTTAAGTTAGTTTAACTTTGGCGTGCTGTTACTGTAAAGAGTTGTGTGCAATTCCTGTGCAAACTTTGACTGACACATGGCAAAAATCCTCGAGCGTGCACGTTTACTTCAAGACATTGTTATGATGTGCTTTCATTTTGACACTCCTGCTTTAAATAAACAAATAAACACATGTGCCTAAATGTCTAGAACAGACATCTGAACTAGATTAAACAGGAGTTCTTCCTCCACCACTTGTTTATATATACAGATTATAATATGAGTCTTTATGTAGTAAAACCTCTGGTTCAGTATTGTTATAGTCACTGTTGGAAATACCGGTATCAAAGTGATAATCACTTCCTCTAAATCTTTTTATTATCTGACTTGTTTCACCAACACATCAATGGAAAATTCCAGCTGAGCCAGCAAATCATTGAGGAGTTTTATGAGATCATCTAAACAGGAATAACAGGATCCGTGTGCGGCATTTAAAGCCCACTGTCAGCTGTGAACATGACGTGATTTTATTGTTGCAAAAGTAGAGTCAAAGAGAAAATCTGATTTCTGAGGCTAAAACTTACCTGAGACACTCACCACAGAGAGAAAGGACAACCACACGACCAGTGTTGACGCCATCTTGCCTGTGATGAGTATGGGAATGTTAAGACATGGTGGATATGATGATGTCAGTATCCTGCATCAATATTTATATTGTGCCACCATGGCTTAAGATTCACTTTCTCTTTGAAACCACTGGCCTACGTCACGTTGTGTTGAAAGTGGTGTGGACAGAGAAGCATTTTTTAAAGGTATCTTCTCCAATGTGTGCAATTTTAGGCAATGTAATGGTGGGATTGATATAAAATCAGAGTAGATACCCCCCATGTGAAGACCACCAAAAGGTGAATGACAAAGAGTTTAGACAAACTTAAAGGTGCACTATGGAGATTTGAGGAAGAAATTTCAATTAACTGAATGAATGAAAATGAGAACTACAAGGTTGTATTTACTGCACGTTCCACAAAACAAACACTACATGAAGTAAAAATTGCTGAAGAGGTAAAAAGTGATTGTTCACTGTGTGCGCCGCCACACTGCTGTGATGTCACCTGTGTTTATGTCGGCCAACTCGGGCTACACGGACTTGCCCGACTTTCTGACTTGGAAGACCGTTCCAATGCACTTTCCCATATCGGAGATGCAATGAAAACGCGCCATTATTTCAGAAAAACTCTTTACAGTTGTCAGTGAGGAGAAGTTGAATTGTGCCATGAATCACTCGCATGATGTTTGTCAATTCAGAAGATAATTTCGAGTCAAGAAAGCCCCACTTTGTCGGTAAGATAATAAAATCTCATGCAGTTTTGTGTTAAAGCACTCAGTGAACTATATCATCTCACTCAACACAGGTCACCAACACCAACATGGAGCCAACTCGGCTCAGAAAAGGTCGTAAAAAAGATGAAGATCACAATAAATGTGCTCATATTGACAACTGCAGAGAGAGTTCCTTTTAAACTCGTATCAACGTGTTAGAAGAGTCTATTCTGTCGAGGTAGTTGCTGGTCTTACATCACACCAGTAGAGGGGGTCCTAAGGCAAGGTAAGATTTTTATACAGCACATCAGACACAAGGCAATTCAAAGTGGTTTACAGGGGCATAGAAACACATCAAAATGAATAGAGAAAAACTTAAAAATGAAGATTAAAGTTGAAATGGAAAATGTCTTAATGTTATGGATTGATTGAGTGGATCAATAGAATTATTGAGGTTTAACAATATTGAAGATGGATGAAGAATCAGGGAGGCGGACCGATGGTGTGTGGACACCAGACCTTTGTTTCCCAGACAGGGAAATGAAATTAGTAAGAAGAACGATGTGTTTTTTTTTTTTGTTTTGTTTTGTTTTTTTTGTTTTTTGTGGCTGTCACGTCACTGTCTATTAGTGTGTTGTCATGGTGACCTGTGGTCAGGTGTTTTTGGATCTGTTGGCTGCAGGGTTTCATTTCTTTCTACAGCATGGAAACAACATATATAGAATATACATAGATATATGCATGTCCATTTACCACAGAAAACACATTGTGGTTGAGGATGGCGACTGAGATTCTTGGAAGTGTTATCAACGTTTCAGCGTCCCCTGGAAACAGTTGCTGTTGTCCTCTTGTATTTGCTTGTGGTTTCTCAGCTTGTAGCGTTTTTTCTGAATCTTGTGCTTGTTGTGAAATTAGTGCAAATGTTTTATGAAGGTGGTTGTATTGTCTATTTGCATGAGTTTTCTAAGGGGACCGTTCACCCGAAACATTTCATTCATTCAATTATTTGAATGTTGATGGAAAGTCAGGTGAAGTTTCATAACCCACAAAACATTTCTGGAGCTTTACAGCGAAACAGCTTTGCAGCATTCCCCTAAACGACTGAAGTAGCAGGGGACTTGTTTTAAAACGGAAAAAACAACCAAAAATGAAACACTGATTGTAAAAATAGTGGATAGAGCCACAGTGACATCACCCACAGGTTTCTGAAGAGCCAGAAGGAAGCTCAGTGTTGATCGTTCAAGCCATCACCATCTTGGCAGTACCTGACTCCAGCTAACTCTTGGCTAAAGCTGAAGTGAGCCTAATGAGTTGAACAACCCCACCTAGCTGGATGCTACCAAGCTAGGTAAGGCTAATAAGCTCTCTGTTGTTTGCACATAAAGAGTTGCTGACAAAAAAAACATTAAAAGGTTCCATACGAATGATCCCATATTCACTTGAAAAGACGTTTATTACATCCTTGACATGCGGTTGAGCTCATGCACCCACATCAGATGGGGTGCCTGCTAAAACTTCTAGCTTGGCAGCTGCAGTGAAGATTTCTGCATAAAAAAGGATGAAAAATAACGTCTTTTCAACTCAATTTGGGATTCTGGAGACGTGGATACATACAAGCTGCATGTTGTGTAGGAGAATGCTGCAACACTTTTGCTGTGAAGGTCCAGAAATGTTTTGTTGACTACAAAACTTCTCCCAAAACTTCCATTTTTGGGTGAACTATTCCTTTAAGTTGCAGGCCACCGTGTGTATATTCACCTCAGAAACAGATACAGACAGATACTTCAAAACCTGTGTGTTCAAATGCGTCCAGAATGATTTGTTTATCTATGGATCAGCTGTAAACTAAGGATAATTTCCAGTCTGTGTTTGTTTGCGTCTTTAGTCAGTATTTCTTTCGAAAGGGTTCATGCGGTTGTTCCACATCCTGTTTCACTGAAGTCTGACTTAAAGATCGCTCTCTTGTGGTTTAATTCAATGGTTTCCAGTGAAACTGTTGTATAATAAGGTTGAGTTTAAAGTTTTTGAAGCAGGTGATACAGGTGAGGAGAAGGATTGAGATTTTGGATAAATAGTTCAAGATCATCAGCAAACTGTGAAACATCTCCAGTGGAGGCTTTTAGTGGTACATAACTCAGTGAAACTTAATTTTCCAATGTTTTTATAACTGTATCAATGCTGACGTCCCCTTAAAGCCTGGGTCTGTGATGTAAAAAGTATTTTGAAAACTTAGAGCTAAAGCAAGTTCACATCATGAGCTACTTTCATTGCAGAAGAAATACCTGTGATTTCCTGTGTTTGTCAGGATGTGGTTGACATGCTTTGAAACTTAACAAAGAGGAAGACAGATCGACACAAGATGGAGATCGCACTTCTCTGCCTGATGCTCTGTAAGTAATTTGACCTTTTTTAAAACAATTTGCTGACTGCTCTTTCTTCATCTCCGCTCATCTACCAACCAATAAAGCACTTTACTTTCATTGACTTGTCTTGAAACCGTGAGATTAAAAAGTCATTTTTAAGAGATCAAAAAAAGGCAAAATCATCGGAAGGACGTCATGACGTCAATATTTTGTCTCAAAATTTCAGCTTTTTACCTCATAATTCTGACTTTTTGTTTCATTATTTCCACATTTTATTTAATAATTTTGCATTTTTATCTCACGTTTATGACTTTATATCTCATAATTCTCATAATTATGACATATCTCATCATTTAGAGTTTTTAGCCTATAATTATGACTGATCTCATTTTTACAACATTTCATCCCAAAATGTCGACCTTTCATCTCATTATTTTGACTTTTTCTCTCATTATTTTAAAGTTTAATGTCACAATTTTCACATTTTATCATATAACTTTGACTTTCATCTGATAATTATGACTTACCATGTGAATATTTTTATCATCAAGGCTGCGTTTCATGTGATTTTTCTCTTTTACTGGGGCAATCTTGATTAATCAGCTTTAAATTTTACCACCTCAGTATCAACTGACCACAGCAATGCCTAGATTTAACACAAATAATCAGCTGTACTCGTACACTGCATTACATTATTATTATTTCCTGTTTGTCAGGTTTTCCAGTTGAAGCCACACTGAGAGTTACTCCCAACAATGCTCAGTTCTTTCGGTATGACGTCATCAATCTGACATGTACAGACGACTCCAGTAGCTGGAAAGTGAAAAGAAACACCTCGACTACAACGTCTGCCGTGTGTACGTTTGGCTGGGGGATCCCAGGTGAGTCCTCCTGCATCATCCAGAGCGCCTACCCATCAGACACCGGGCTGTACTGGTGTGAGTCTGAGCAGGGGGGTCGCAGCAACGCGGTCAACTTCACAGTGACAGGTAAATCCACGTGTGTCTGATGCTGTGTTTACATCAACAGACTTTGTAAACTAATCGTCAGGTATGGTTCTGTATTTCAGATGATGTTGTGATCCTGGAGAGCCCTTTACATCCTGTGACGGAGGGAGATACAGTGACCCTTAGATGTTTACACAAGGACGAAGATGAAGTTGAGACTACTTCAGATTTCAGCGCCGCATTCTACAAAGACGATGTTTACATCGGCACTGAGTCTGCAGGAAAGATGATCCTCCTGGAAGTGTCTAAGTCTCACGAAGGCTTCTACAAGTGTGAACACCCAGGAAACGGATCATCACCGCAGAGTTTGCTGACAGTCAAAGGTGACATTGGTTTTGTTCCAGGACCTTAAATCCAACTGACCAGTCTTTTTTTTGTGACGTCATAGTCGGGACCCGAGAAAAAGGCTGGAGACGTTAGCCTCTCTAACACGTGGTTACTGTTGTGAAATATTAGCCTAGTCTGATCTTTTCCTAAAGTAGTAGTAGTTTTGATTCCTAAAACATAACCAAGTAGTTGGTGCTTTGGAGCACTGGGATAAAGAGGTATTCAGACCTGGGGCTAGCCGGTTAGCATGCTAACATCAGGGGATATCTCTGCAACACATAGATGTCTTTCAAGTAACATCAAAACTGTTATTCCTTCACATTCTGTTGATAATTTTACTTCATATTTGAACGTTTTAAAGTCTTACATATTGTACCTTTACAGTCGTGTTAGCTTCAGGCACAAAAACAACTTGGTTTTGGCTTAAAATACACAACTTTTATGTCACAAACATGGCTGGAATTGAAGTTTTTAAAGGCTTCATTATGTCCTCTTGTAAATTTGAATGAAAGCAGACCTTGATGACAAACGCCTGAAGCTCTTATTTTCTTCCTCACAGTCCGACCTCAGCCTCTGAACATCCCGACTTCGACTCCTCCTCTCATTTCTCTGGCCAGGCTGCTGTCCACCATCCTGCTCTTCATCCTCTACACTGCCATCCTCATCCTCGCTATATACACCTACAGAAAGTGGGCTAAAGGTAAGAACAGCTGTAACAGAGTGCAGTCATCCCTCTACTGACCTTTACAGATGAAGGAAGTGCTCACAGTTTTGTCTTTTCACTTCCTGTCTGCACTCAGCTCAGCTGTTTGCCTATATGACTGGTAAGAACGTGTTGTTTATGGGTTTATAACGATATCATATTATAGCAGAAGTTGTCTGATTGTAGTCTAGTTTTCCATAACATGGCCGTATTACAGTAACAAGCTAATAAACAAGAAGTTAAAATGAATCTGAAGTAGTGAAGAAGTCATGTAATGTTGATGTTATCATCAAACTGAACTTTGCTCTGAAGGAAGTCTTTGGTTTTTGTAATCTGATATCTGGGGTGGATGTGCTGTTGTCATGGTGAAGCGATGATGTATGTTTGTCAGTTAGCATCACTCTGGTTTCCTCTGTGAGATTTTTGATTGTATTTTGGATTATATCAGAAAATAATCTGTGTCAAACACAAGTTTCTGATCCTTCCAGGTTCTGTTCATCAAGATAATCTCCACAGATGAACACGACTTTGTGATGTTTGAAGCGTAAATTAAATGTGTAGCAGTAAAAAGCTAATGCTAGGCTACAAACAGACGACATCATGGTCACATGACTTAAACGTCTCCACCACTGAGCGTCTTAATGCACAATTACTATCCAGGTTTTCTATAAACTGATGAATGTACGAGTTGTAAAGTCAGAGTGAGAACAGTGTGTAACTAAAGTGGCCTGTAAAGACGGACTAGTGAGCAGATGAGTCTCCGTGTTCGCTGTGAGGACGTTTAATGTCCCCGACAACCTCTGTAGTCTCATTTAGACGCTTGTTAGCAACCGCTAACTGTTTTTAACACATGAAGAGTTTTATAATTAAACTGTGGATATTTAATGATGAGTTTATGTCGTAGAACAAAAAGTGTGACTATGTTCAGCCTGTGGGAACCACACACCTTATTTCACACATTTAACTGAGACGAGGGACCCAGACGTGCTAACATGCTAACTCATTTCCAGGTTTTGGGACAACAGATTACACCACTCTATGTGGACACGTGTTCCCAGCTTTGAGAAATGTACAGCAGGCTGTCTGAACAGATTAACAGCATGACTTTTTAATTGGGGGGTCATCCCCAGAAAATCTACTAAACACGAGGCTAAGAGGCGTCAGTGTGAAACGGGGCTAAATTAGGCCAGGGTCAACTGTTAGCCTCGAGCTAAGGATAGCCCTGTTTAAAGCCCATGTGGCTGTCTGAACACTAGCCCTGAAGCTAAGCTACCAGTTCACCTACACTGTAAAATCACATCATCAGCTTTTTTTTAAATCAGCTTTTCAGCGAATGCCCTCAAAAATGTTCGGAGGGGATTTTTAGGATTAGAAACCGTGTCACGACCTGGTTGTGGGCAACAGGTTGAGGCCAAAGACGGTTGTCACGGCAACAACTACCCTGGCAGGAATCGGGAAGTGAAAAAATAGCAAGAGGGCATCTTGTCGAGGCGACTGACAGGAAGGCCAACGACGACTAAAAACTTTGTCTGCTCTGGTTTCTCCTGCAGTTCGAGCTGAGGCAAAGAGGGGAGGCGTCTGATCGTCTGGTGCCGGGATGAAGGACGACTGACATTACCTTTGACACTTCTGGAGCTTCACAGCATAAGACGAGCTGTGTGGAGCCATTTTATATGTTTTGGTTCTTTGTGGGACACAAAACGTCACCTGACTTTCCATCAGTGTGAGGGTGAGGATGTGATGACTGGATGTTCATTTTTGGGTGAACCTTTCCCTTTAAACAACCTTTTTATACATTTTATACATGATAATATATTCTTTTTACTATTTATCCTTTTTTATAAATCTATTTTAATCATCTTGTATATGTGATGCTGACATGAAAGTGATGTTTAAATGACAAAAACTGATAATAAAAAATATAAATTTGACCTTCTGGATGTTATTTTTTAATAAAAAGTGTCTGTTTTAAGGAGCTGATCTCCACCAGAGTGCCTGTTTTTACAGACAGAAAGGTTGTGTTTCAGAGAAAAAGGGTCAGTTTGGCTGCAATGCTGAATATCTGGACCAAATGTGCCACAAATTATTACGTCATTCGTCCTGAATCCACAAACGTTACGTGTTTTGTGCCGTAGATTCTTATAAACTCCTTTAAACTGCATCAAAACCTTTAAATTAAGAAAATATATCAGGTGACATCTGCGAGTTCATCTGTATTTTGATGGTTTCTTTGTTTCAATATAAAAAACATGATTAATTAATGGCTAAATAAACTTTAGTTAATAGTTATTGTAATCTTTTACAAAGTGTTATCAACATCTGTTGCAACTTTACAATAGATGGGTTAATAAGTGGTTTGTCATGTTTGTCATTGTTTGTTAACAGTGAAATTAATATTAATAGAAGTTTCATTAATTATACATTTACAGTGTATTAATGATGGTTATGTTGTTGGGTGTGTTTTATTCTTGCCATATAAATGCAATACTGAAGTTTTACCAGTAGATGTCACTCTTAGTACAGTTTCAACGACCCTGAATCAGTGAACAAAGAACTAATGGTCATCGTCGGACACAAAATCATTATAAAAAACAAAACAACAACACAGATTCAGCTGAGCAGAGTGGACAGATCAACAGTCTGGAAGTCACGGAGGGAGGAGACAAGGCAAGGCGATTTTATTTCATACATCAAGGTCATTCAATCTGCTGTATCGCAAAAATGTCCCAACGTCTCCTCAAAAATGTCCTCAAAAGTCCGAATCTGTTGCCACAAATACAACAAAAAAAGTTGCACATTCTCCTCAGAAACATTTGGTTTTGTCGACACAAACACAGTAAGAATGTACTGACGTCTCCAGCACATATATGACTAAAAAATGTCCCAGTGTCTCTCCAAAATACTTAGTTTTGTTGCCTCGTTAAAAAAAACACGGCTAAAAACTATCCTGACTTTGAGTCCCAAATGTTCAGGAACAACCCTGGATACTGCTGAGGGGGAATACATCTGTATTATTTACTGTTGTATCCTCTGGTGGTTAATTTGCTGAAACTTGCTCAAGGAAATTATGAGCCTCTTTCACCAGGATGATGTCATGGTTGAATAAACCAAGTTTTTCAGATGCCAATGTGGCTGAAACTGAGTTTAAATGCCTATTTGATGACTGAGCTCAGGTTATTACAGGAGTGTGACTGTTTGGTTTAGGTGTGTTGACTTTGTTAAGATAAGACTAGAGAGGTAGGAGGGAGTTCCCTGTGGCTGACTTCCAACAAGGAATCAAGAAATACCTGTTTATTAATAGGACACATTACGCAGACAAATACTTTCCGATATGGAGCTGATGGTAATCAATACTACGTCATGAGATACTTCAAAGTGACTCAGCAGAGCTCAACTCTGAGATTAAAGCTGCACCCTCAATTGTTTTTAAATGGATCAAGGTGCAACATCCACAAAGGAATAATACCACGCTGTCATCCGACCAAACAGCAGACAGACTCAGTTAAAGTCCAGCTGGTGAACATTATGAGCGTTAAGCAGCTACGTTTCCCCTCAGGAGGTGGTGGAGACCAAAAACAGAGCAAAAAGAGAGCGAATACTGGACACAAAACGACTCCAGTGGGACGATCATGGTGCTCTGCGTCCGCTAGGTATTAAAATTCGGCTGATTTAATCATGTCATAATATCCACATGGTGCGTTTTCAGAATGATTTAACAAGAACTTGTTTAACGGAGACTTGAGGCTGCTGCGTCAGTACTGAACCTAAATATTCAAAGTATTGCTTCGAGTACCAAAAACTTCTCAGTCTTGTTGACTCTGTCTTTGATCAAATACTTCCTGATTTAAATCATAATTGTATTCATTTTGCAGAGTTGCGTTTGTACGCTGATGACATGCAGTTTAATAATGAAGCATCTGAGATAAATGGCTGATTGTTTCTAAACGAGTACTTCTGATATCAGTACAGAAACTGGAACAGTGTCGGCCCGGTTGTGAAACCGCTCAGCACAGTGCAGACAGGTGGGAGGTTCCTGTGTCTGGTTTCATGGGACATCTTCACCTTGATACAGACCAAGAATGAACTCGATGTTGCTGTTGCATATTTTTAGTTTATGTACAAACACAGATCTGTCGACAGAGAGGATCTTCATACAGATTAACTAATCATGTCACCCAACAGGAGGGCATCAGACACACTCTCATCAATGTCGTCTCTTAGCTCGTCATTATTTTGTAACATTGAGCAAGATCCCAATCAAATCGAGCATCTGTGGGACATGCAGTAAGAAGTTTGATCCAGTCTTCAGTCGTGACGTGAGGTGACTAAAACCCAACGTCTGCTACCATCCCATAATATCACCATCCACATCTTTAGACACTGATATCTGACAGGACTAACAGTGTACTGACGGCAGCTGATGAAGATATTTGGTTGGTTTGAAGCTGTGATGTTACGCAACCAAAATTCTTCAAGAAGTCTTGAGCCGACGTCTTTTTGATGTAGAAAACCAACACAGAAACCCGGCGGCTGCTTCACCTCATAATGTGTGTCAAGTGACCAAAATTCAACATCTCTCCAGCGTTTGATGTTGATGGCACAAGACACTGGGTTTTGATGTCAGCTCAATTTTACTTTCAAACTAAAATCTAACGTCCGTCCAACATCTTTCTGTGGTTCAGCCAGCTGGGTGAGTCAGTGGAGGGACTCTGCTGAGACTTTTGTTCAACAGTTAATACTCAGCTGAGCTGCCAGGGAAAATACAGTCCAGTCTTTTCTGTTTCCTTCGGAAGGACATGGCACATTTCTGCTGTTTTCTGTCAGGTGGAGTCCAGCCTGAGCGTCGAGTAGAAGGTTGACGCAGCCTCCAAATCTGTGGAGGAAGGAAACGTGCAAACATTAGCATTCATTACTTCCAGAGAAGGTTTCTACAGGGGAATTCATACTGACAGAAAACAAAGCCTCTCTCCACTTTCACCCCACTAGACTGGGTTTATCACTCCGCCCTCAGATTCATTACTGGTGACTGTTATTCCTTCTATGCACCTTCTGTTTTACTTGTGGGTTAGGGTTAGGGTAGGGTTTGGTCATATTCGTTTGCTGCAGTTTATCATTTTCAAGAACTGTATTCTGTTTTATTTGTATTCTGTCATATTGCTTCTTATCTGTTATAATTTTTATGTACCCATTCTGTTCATACGCTCTGTGAATATGTTTGTTGTTTCACCTGTTCTGTTTTTTATTTGTGCTCTCAACATGATTTTTCGAGATGTAGATAAAGGTTGAAGAAAATAAGAGATCTGTGGGTTTCTCCTTTAGTTGCAGATTTTATAGTGTAGCTGTAGTCTGCTGTTGGTTTGTTTTATAGTCATAATATTTAGACTTATTCTGCTCTGTATCTATGTGGCTTTATCTCCTTCGTGTCCATAAATCATTGAAGGTAAAAACAGAAATTCAGTCTCACAGTTGTAAACGACGTCTGTAATGACTTTCTGTGGCAGTGGAGGCTGAAGTCCATCGGTTGGCGCTATGGCCTCCCGCCAACTGTTTTGTTTACAGGTAACCTTGGTGATGGACCAATAGGAACTGGGTAAGAGGGCGGGACTTCCCTCTCCAGGCAGACAATAACAAACACACATGGCTCTGAGTTACACAACAGACTACGTAGTGGAACGAATGACAGAGGCACAGAGGAGAGTTTCAACTGAGGCGTACTGTATCAACACAGGATATTTAAAGCTGTGTTTGTGGTGACATATTTGTGATATATTTGATGAGGTGTCAGGAAACTTCTAGCCGTTTTTGTTGTGACAAAACCAGGTGTTTTAAAACCAGACATCAGGAGTTTTCCAGATGTATTTGTGGCAACAAATTTGAGATATATTTGATGAAAGGTTTGGACATATTTCCAGCCGTGTTCGTAGCGACCAAGGTATTTTAATCCAAACATGATCTTTTCCTAAACCTAACTAAGTCGTTTTTTGTGCCTAAATCTAACACTATCGCGATGTAAAATTGAAAATCAATGAAAAACGATGGAGGAAATGTAAAGTTTCAACATGCAGAACATTTATTCTGGTGATTGGGTTGAAAAATCTATTTGAGGGAGCTTCTGTTTACCTCCGAACCTCCGTGGCTGCACTTCCTGTGTGACGATGACATCAGTGTACGACACATCCGGGTCAACTTTACCTGCAACACAATGTTCCTCAATGTTACACAGCTGCATTTCAACATGTAAATCCAGATGTTTTATGTGAGTTCCAACCAACTGTGCAATGAAGTTAAAGTCCAATCATTAGCTCGTGAGGAAAAACAAAACCTATGAGAACCTTTTTTGTTTGTTTGTTTTGTTTTTACATTCAGCAAAGTCCTGCAACCTGTTATATAATGTGTTACACACTCCACTGCAAAACTCTCCTGGACTCAGGGCAAAATGTGTTTATCTTCTTTGCATCTTTACCAAAAAAAGGTTCATGTTTTAGTCTTCGGACTCCTTCAGTCTTGTGACGAACATCACTACACCCACTTACATCACTACCTCCCAGTACGTTTTAGCTTTAAATTCAGACATAGTTACACAGGTGGAGACTGTCCTCACTGTCTGGATCAGCCTGTTGATAATGAGCTTAAAATCATACATTCGCTGTCCTCCTCTACAGCCTCTGACTGCTTCTCTTGGCCTTCGTCAGCAGAGTAAATCTGGTCGGTTGTCACAGAGACAGCCCAGTCGAGTGAGTTAAAATCAATTTTGAACTTTCACACTGTCACTGCACGACTTTCACGGAAGTAACGCTGAAACAGCAGGTTGCAAAATGTCACTAAACTGACATGAAAACAGGCTGACCTTTGTGGCTTCTCCAGAGGCAGAGCAGCATCACGGAGACCAGCAAGAGGCACACGACCACCACAGGAAGCAGAATGTATGCGAGGGCAGAGTCAGGCCGATCAGGACGCTCTGCTTCAAGACAGAAATACCACAGGTTGGCCTGAATACACAAAACAACAAGCTTCTACTTTCAGGGAGGTTTTGACAGCCAGGCCTCCCACATAGTGATTGATGTCAACATCTCTATTCAGTCAACCTTCAGCACCGTCGCTCAAGATGTTCAAAGGTTCCTTTAAAGTAGAGCATGCTCTGGTTTTCATACCTGTTGAAAGAAACTCAGTGGTCATACCGTCTTAATCTGCCCTCGATCTTTCTCTTTTTTTTAACTTTAGGACATTAACAATAGCAACATTTTGATGCACTTCAGTTTATTGCAGTCGCCACAGTAAATACATTTGATCACAGGGTTGACTTTATCAAATCTTTCTAAAAAAATTTTTAAAAACTTTGAGGGAACACGTGCCAGATGGTGGGTACACCAGAACCATCCGGCAAGGAGGAAAAGTCACCAAATGTAGCTAGAATGCTAAAATTAACTAACTAGCAAAACATTGCTGAGGTTGATAGGAATGTCTTGAAAGTATGTTTAACCCACGTATGAGATTGTTGCTACACAGAACTATCTGGCAAAGCTTCGGCAGAAACTGTTTGGAAAAAGGGCAGGTTCCAAAAAATACTTGGCAGGTGATTGGACGAACCATCTGTCTCTTACAACGTTTCTACCAATCAGATCAACAGCAGGAGAGCACAACCACCAGCGGAGCCAATCCACCTCAGTGCCGTTCAAAGAAAAAAAAACGCTCCAGTTCTGATCGAACTGATGCGATAGCTGCTACGCTAACCCCTTTAGGGGTCGCCATTGTTGTTTTTAAGCGAATGGTCGCTTCTCTTGCTGGTCGTGACATCTAAACCACGGCTGTAGCTGCCAGTAGTTCACACCAGCGCTCAGCTAAGCCTTACGAGATGGATTTGCTAGCTCACACGATTAAGGACTCTAGCAAATCCAGCTGCCGCACAGGATAAGTGTTTGTGTTGAACCGTCTAGTTTTATATACGTTTTGTCTGCGAAATAACCAAAACTGTTTTATCTTTGACAGAAAAGTTTATCTTCTTGTCGTTTATCGTAAGGTGTTTTTTTAAAAAGTGACAACGCGGGATTTAAACATTAGCAAGCTAGTAACGTTAGCAAGTTTAAGTAGCGTAGTTAGAAAACTACTGATGCAGAAAGAAAATAGTTCTGCTCAGAACAAGATCTGTTGATTATCTTGAGTTCGATTATATCATATGTCACCTCTGACAGTCAGCCGGCTGTCTGTTGATGCTCCTGCTCCGGAGATGTTACACCTGTAGAGTCCTTCATCAGATCTGGAGACGCTGTGGATGGTCATGTGTCCTGTCGAGCTGCTCCTGATCAGAAGACCATCTTTAGAGAAATCAGCAGTGTGATTAGAGGAAACAGTCGTCTTGGATCTGCAGCTCAGAGTGACATCATCTCCCTCCGTCACAGGAAGAACAGGACTCTCCAGGATCACGTCACCACCTGAGGGAAAGATCATCATTACATTATGTAATGCAACAGCTATGGTGAGTAAAGACTCTTGTGTGCAGCACTTTGTCTTGTTCAAACCCACTAGTCACAGCGATGGTAACTGTGTTGCTGCACTCTCCTGCTGCAGACTCACACCAGTACACTCCAGTGTCTGATGGGTAGGGGTCATCAATGTAGCAGTAGGATTTATTTATACTATGCAAGGACGGGGGACACTCCTCATTAATATTTCTTGTTGTGTTCCTCTTAATTGTCCACTCAGATGAATTTCCCGGCGGCTCACAGATCAGAGAGACGGACTCATACTGGAAGAACTGGGATCTGTTGGGAACGACTCTGAGGACGGCTGCAAGACACAAACAGATGGAGGCAGAGTGACATGTTCATTATAAATCCACCTCACTCAGCAACACCTAAAAAAACATCTGACCTTTCACGCTTGTCACCTTCAGTTTTTTTATGTTGCGTTCTTGTTTCACTCCGGATGTTATTTTCAACAATAAGAAAACACAACAGCATTACACCGCAGAATAAACCCACATTCAGTGCCGTAGGCGGTGTGAAGCTGTGAGGTTATTGTGTTGAGTTTATTTTAAATAAATCAAGACAAGAAATGAGTCCTCTCTGAACCAAAGTTGATACATGTGCAGCTGCAGGGTGCAACAGTACATAAAGAAGCTGCTGTCAAAGACCAAACTTATAAAAAAAAAAGCAGCAGCTGCTGTCGGTGTGAAGCCACAATGAGACACACCAACATGTGTGGAGATAAAGCTGCATCTCACAGATTCAGTCTGCAAACACTAAGACAGATGAATATCTGTGACAGGAAAGAGATGGTCTTTTTGGTGAGGTTTTGTTGCAGCTTGTTTTCTAATACATTTGTCACCTAACAGTAAAATTAATTTATGTGTCAGCTTTGAGGTAATTATTCAGACAAAATTGCTCTCAGTGGTTGTTGGATGAAGTAAAGTAGCATTAGAAGATCATTTCTGGTGATTTTGGGCTCCAGACACATCGAAAATCTGTTATATTGTCACATAAACCCCAAAATCATCAGAAAGTTTGAGGATTGAGAGAGTAAATGAAGGTGTCAGAGGTCAAAGAGGGGATTTCTCAGCATCCAATCATAACGAGACCAAAGGTTTCTGAGGGGGCAGCGCGTGGATATCTACAACTCTTTACACAAACTGGACCAGTTGTGTCCAAAGTACGATCAGGCAGAGCCGAAGTGACCATCAGAAGATCATTACATCGAGCTCCAGTCAGCGGCCGTCCCGTCAACGTAACGCTGTGTTGTAGTGTCTCTGAATTCTCAGGAGGGAGACGAGGACAAACACTCGAGGCGCGCGAAGAAAAAACTGAGTTTCACCGTCGATGAGTGGAATTCTGACTTTAATCTCAGAACTCAGAAAGTAAAAACCATCAGAACATTTGGGCCCCGCTGTTCTTTCTCTCTCTGCACTACTTCTTCTGTTTACAACACACAAAACGGTTGTACTGTTACACAGATGTGTGGTTTATTTCTCAGCGTTGTGTTGTGTTGTAGTGAGTACAGTCCTGAATGTTCACTGTTCACAAAACTTTACCATATTTGTTTCCTTGCAGCTGTGTATCTATTTCAGTGTGAGAACTGGAGTCAAACTACTTCTGATGATTCTGATATTATTTATCTCTGAGAAAGAACGAGCAGAATAAGAATAAGGTGCACAAATTGTCACATTTTAAGTGAATGCAAGTTCACTTTTCGACAGATTTTCACTGTGTGCAGCTTCTGTTTCAGTCTTTAAATGAACAACGGAGATAACAGTTGATGCTGTGAAGTTTTCTCACCTCTTAAAGGAAAATTCCCCTAAACAGCTGAACTGAGAACCTTCCTACTCTGTTTGAAAGTATGTTAAAAAGTATAATCCCAGATGTTTGATTTGTTTTAGATATAACACTTTTAATCTTAAAAACTCACCGATGATGGTGCAGAGCGTCGTTATCTCCATGCTGCTCGGCTGCTGACTGACTGACTGACTGACTGACTGACTGACTGGTTCACACCCAAAAGTTTCTGACGGAGGCCACGGCTTCCTGCTTCAATCTGTTTCTCTTTTTTTAACACCTTTAATGTCAAGTCTGTGACCCCGGCCGCCTTTTTCCTTCCTGATGACCTGAATTTTGCATTTTTGAGTCGTAGAACTTTTTTAAACTGGGACAGAAAACTGCTCATTGTTGGAGAAAAGCTTGACGTCAAGCTGATTCTTGAATGTTGTGTCGGATTATTCAGTGTTGTAACAAAGAGCCCCTTATTAATAATGACTGGTAGGGACTTTTATGTTGCCCCTCAGCCTGTGTGGGCTTTACCAGGAGTCACCAGAGGGATTGTGGGTACTTTCATTTTGGTGGACAAGAAACAAAACAGTCACTGGAGAGTGAAGAAACATCACAATAAATGAGTATAATTATATTTAAACCATGATTTAAAAAGATATTGCTTGATTTTTCTTGTTAAACTTGCTGACTCATACACAACACAGTCAGCACATAATAACAATGACTGGCTGTTAAGTGATCATGTGATAAAGAGGTGGAAAAACATGAGGAAAAAATAGGTCAAGTGATCTTCATCAGCAGTAACACTTTCATTATATAGTTTATAATATTAATTTGGAGCTTTGTTTACTGTTTTATATACATTACTGCATTTTAACTGGTAGACAAACATGATCAATCTCAAAATACGACACCTTCCATCTGAACATGACTGTGGGGACAGTCTGTGGCGCTTTGAATATTAAATAACTGATTAAAAGTGGCCCAAGAGGCTGTAATTGTTCAAATCACCTGTTGTTTTATGATGAAATATGACACAAAAAGTTAAGAATCACATCTAGGGACAGAAAAATGGACGTTTCCATATGAAAAGGTGATGGAAGAGATTTTAGAAGTGAAAAAGTGGCAGAAAAGTAATAAATAAAGTGTAAGAGTTCAGTAAATACACTGAGAGGAAGTCTTTATATAGAGATCATGTGTTAATTCATACATTATCACAGCAATGACACAGTTAGGAAAGTGAGGAATAATCCAGAAGATGCTACAGTCACATGTTTATTTACGTCATGCGTGATTACGTCGTTATATGTCGCGTGATCAAGGCCGTTGCCATGGACCTCATCTGTTTATCTCGACAAGACCCGCCCTTCTCTGCCTCTGGTTGGCTCTCCTGGTTGAGTGATCAACAATGTAACCAATCAGAGACGGAGGAGGAGGAGCTTTAACCCACGTACCTTCTTAACCCTATATATAAGGATGCCGGGCTGTGCCCAACATGACTCACTCGGGACTCCGACACAGATCTGAACATCGTCCCACAGGCAGTTTTCTGACTTTCCAGCATTTTGTGCTTCACTTCGAGGACTTCATGTCTGTTACCGTCTTCGCTTTCACTCTACATTTGACTTTGACGGTTGTTTGGACGTCCGCTGAAGGTAAACTCGCGTTATGCTACTATTAGCTTAGCTCGTAGCTCATTCATTCATTCACTCACAGCTGTTGCTCACGTCAGTCGCGTTGTGTCCTAACATGTCCTGCTAATGTGACAAGAGTGAAAAGTGTGATATTCAGAACGACCTCTATGTCAACGTACTGTTTAATGTAACGTAACATTAACATTAACGTGTTTGTGTTAAAGTTGTTTAACTTTTAAAGCCGTTAGACCGTTGCTAAGGTAACTCAACGGACGCGACGTGACGTAACCCTAAGCAACCGTTAACCGCTCTACTTACAGTTAGTTTGACTGTTTTAATGTTATTTTGTATTTAACTATTTTCTGCCTTTTAAATTTCTAATACATGTACAATAACTAATGTCCTGTTGTATAAAACAACGTCTTATTTATAATATTTCAATACATCTTTGTCATCGGTGGCTTTAGCTGGAATGAATGGTATTTGGACGGATGTAATGTAACTAAGTACATTTACTCAAGTACAATTTTGAGGTACTTGTACTTGTATTTGATTATGACCATTTTCTGCTACTTTGTACTTCCACTTCACTACATTTTGGATGCAAGTATTGTACTTTTTACTCCACTTCACTTATTTGATTAGTTACTAGTTACTTCGTAGATTACATGTTGTATCGAAGCCAAAGTAGCTCATCCATTTATTTCATCTACAAACATACTGGACTCGTGGTATACAGTATGTACATACATGTAAATATACGTATCGTTTTCTTTTACTTGTACTTTTGATATTTAAGTACGTGTAACATCAGATACTTTAAGACTTCTACTCTACAAACTACTTTTATTTAATATCTGTAGCTACTAGTTACTTTTCAGATTACATCATCAATTGAAATTGAATTACTTATTGGTTATCTGATTTAAAAATACTCCAATACTCAGCTGTAAGTATAAATGTGTCATTTTACTTTTGATACTTAAGTACATTTAAAATCAGATGCTTTAAGACTTTGGTAAAAGTCAATGTCACCCATACAAAAGTGGTATTTTAAAACAACATCTGTACTTTTACTCAAGTCTGCCTTTGGGTTCTAACAATGAGTATCTGTACTGTAAATCTGCAGACATGATTCATACCAAAGGCACTGATGTGGCTTGCTGACTCACATCCTTTTCCTCTTCCCACATTTAAACTATTTGTAGGGTGAGGACCCTTTATCAAATATTTTGTCCTCTGATTCGCTATCAGTCCATCTGTCTGCCTGTTTCAATGACTCAACATAACTGAAGTCATCATGATTGGTTTATTCAAAATATTTGGAAACACCCATGACCATCCTGATAAGCAGGACGGTTAAACTGATGTCTGATAGTTGAGGGCAAGTTCCTGAAAGATAATTCAACTGTTAAAACATTTGAGTCATGACGGCGTCTTATTCTTTATTACTAGTCAACCACTTCACAAACGGTACAGACGCAGATCATGTTTGTCATGTTGTTTATCCAGTTCGTGACCTGCTTTTCCTCCTCACCACTGCAGATATTTGGTGAACTATAAAAGACGTGACGGGCAATTGTGATTGGTATTCCTCAGCAATTTTCTAGAAACCAGTAAAAAGTACAATATTTGCCTCCAAAATCGAGTGACGGTATAAAGTAGCAGAAAATGGAAATACTCAAGTAAGGTACAAATACTTCAGAATTGTGCAGTACTTCAGCTGAATGTACTGGTTTACATTTTGGCTCTGTTTTCCAGGTCCGCTTCGTGTGATTGGGTCTCCTGAGCCGATATTCGCTGCTCTTGGCGATGATGTCATCCTGCCATGTCACCTAGAGCCTTTGTTTAACGTGGAGGGGCTGACGGTGGAGTGGTCGAAACCCGACCTCAAGCCGGACCCCTCAGATCCGCTGAGCCGGGTCGACTATGTGCACCTTTACAGGGACCGACGAGAAGACCTGGACATGAAGATCCAGTCGTATGAGATGAGGACGCAGCTGTTCACAGACAAACTGAAATATGGAAACGTATCTCTGAAGATCATGAATGTGACACTGGAAGACGGAGGCAGATACAGATGTTACATCCCCAAGTTAAAGAGCAACTTTAAAGAATATAAGGAGTCAATTGTTATGCTCATTGTTGGTGAGTAGTAACTTTGAGGACCATTTTTTTATTCACAACTGATGTGACCATTGTCCTTAAATTGTTGCTTTTTTTAAAATCATTAATCTAAATCATTACAAATCTTATATTTTCAGAACCAAAGTCTGTTCAAACGACGACGGAGACACCGCTGCTTCCCAGAACTTTCCAGACTCCAGAGCCAAAGAACGAGACAACTGTTAAAGGTAAGAAACCTCTGTGACGAGGAGAGAAAACGTTTTAAAATAAAGGATTTAAACAGTGTGCTGGGCTGCTGCTTATTGTCTTAGATTTCTGGATATGGTTTTATGGTGATTCAGCAGAAGTGTTGCTTGCTCTCCTGGTTTTAAGTAGTAGTCCGAGATCCTCAGGTCGGGAATTTGATGTTATGTTTGGGATAATACGACAAAAGAAGCATGTAACTAGAAAACAACACGGGGCCCAGGATCGACCCCTGGGGGACGCCCCAGAGGATCAGGTTTCACCAATGAAAACAGAAAAACTGTGCAACCATTTTAATGCTGAACCCTTAATGGCAACCTATTGTTTGAGAGGGTTGACTAAAATACAGTGGTCCACTGTATCAAAAGCCAATCTGAGATCGATTTAAAGTGACTGTTCCACTTATGCTAATACTTTACCCAGGTAGTCTTTATATCCACGTTACTGATTAATCATCAAAACTATCATTGTATTAATATTTTGTGAAAGCACCGATAGTCATCCTCACAATATTGTCAGTAAACTGATATCGAGGTATCCGATCAAAAATAATGTGATATTTGATTTTGTTGCCTGGAGATCTCAAAACATCAGGATTTATATCATGTATAGTGACATTATTTTAAGGCAGATCGCCCAGCCCTATATACAAGATACAGAATCAGGCTTATATTTGTGTATCTGTTGTATTTCAGTTAATAAAACTTCTGTTTTTTTATTTTTTACATCAGGTGGTCGATCCCATCTCGCTATCATGACAGCTGTGGTTTTCTGGGGCTTACTAATCTTGGTTGGTGGAGTCGCCGGATATTTACACAGACACGGGTGTCAAAAACCAAAGGTAAGTCAGAAGGAAACAAAACGTATGGTTGCTTCTTGTTGTGTAAATCACATCACAGTTTGCTGACTTATTACTAAACTTCTGTTACTTGTCCTTACAGTTTCTGAAGAATGACGACCAAAGCAAACTATCGCCAGTCTAGGTGCCTTGCTCAAGGGAACATTGGTTGATGTTAGTGGAGAGGAGAGAGCTCCACTTCCCTCTCTTGGGTCTTTCTCTTCAGTTCAGCGAATCAAACCATCAGTATCATAATCCCCAGTTACTTCAGTTGTTTAGGAGAATGCTGCGTCGCTTTTGGGGTTTTATTGTGAAGCTCCAGAAATGTTTTGTGGACTTTCCATCAGCATGGAGGTGAGTAGATACTGACTGAATTTTCATTTTTCAGTGAACTTTTACTTTGAGATTCTCACATTGAAACAACAGCTTATGAACTCTGCTTTGTGTTTTCTTACAGCTCACCTGAAGCTCTTGGATTTGGCTTCAACAACGAGTCTGATCCTCTTGGAAAAACTTTTAAAACTTGCTGGATTTTCTTCCTCAACACATTTGGTTCGGACTTTGGGAAGTTCAGTCTGCAGAAGAGCTGTGTCAGAACTGTAAATCCTCTCCTCGGCTGTCCACACATGATCAGCGGCAGGATCGCTTTCGGATCTGGATGAGACTTTTAGTTTTTTTGCATTAGGAGAGAGATGCCGGACATTCAGCACTTCAGTTTGCTCAGATTTTGCACCTCATCAGCCATTTTCAGCTCTTACAGTGAGCGAACAGAGACAGCTGCTACACCTTGGACCTCGAAGCGATTCCACGATAGACGACAAAAAGTTTGTTTCTTTGCACTAAAAACTTTGCCGCCATCGACCCATAACTGTGAGCAACCCATTTTGTGAACTGTAAACTGAGGAGATTACATCAGGGCTCCGTTTGTGACATAAACCTCTACACTACATTTTGTCTCGTCACTGTGATCAGAAGCTCATTGTAGCAGCTGTTTAAGTTAAAACTTAACCTTTTTCTAACATCAGTGTTTACCTCACAAACAAAACCTGAAACTAGTTGTTGCTTAGTATTTACACCCAATATCTTGTTGTGTAGCTAACTGAACCAAGTGGCAAAGCTAACGTTAGCATGCCAACGTGACTTTTAGATTTAATTTTCGCAAAAATCAGACAAAATACCTCAAATTCCAAAACACTCTGCCAATAACATTAACTAAATGAGTGAATAACATCAGGTAGCTTAGCATGATACTTATTTGTAAACACATGTACTGCATATCTTCATGTATTCAGACAGTAAAAACAGTTTTACCTACAGTATAATATTTACATAAGATGTATAAAGATGTATTGTGCCTGTAAAACTAATTTTTTATAAGGTGCGCTTGCTGCACAGTCGATTACTCTTGAGTGGACAACATGCCAACATACCTCAATTTCATACTATTATAACCAATATCATTCGACTACATTTGCATTTAACATCCGTTAGCTTAGCATCATCAGAATTACTACTTGCGTAATACTTAATCTGAGACACGAACACTGTATTTCTTCATGTATTAAGATAAAAAGTAAGTAATACTTTTTTTATATATATATATTTACTGAAGATACATGAATCTATATTTTGTGCCTCTAAAGACGTATTTTTTTACGAACTTGTGATGCTACAGTGACTTCCTGTTGACGTAGCTGATTGCTCTTGATTGGACGCACTGTAGATGTTTCCTAGGAACAGATTTACACGTCTAAACTCTTCTCTAAGTAGGACATTTATTAAATTGAATCTGATTTACTGACTCAGGTGTCATGAACAAGGTTGAACTCTTGAGGTTCAGACTGAATGAAGAAGAAAAATGAGGTATTTCTTTTTTGTGTTTTTGTATTTCAAGGTCCAGCGTTACATGAATTATAGAGGAAATGTGGCTGGTTATTAATTCCACACGTGTTTGGATTATCAGTTAACTGTTAAAACGATGTGGTTTAGAAGACTTTAGTGTCTGTGAGGTTTTTGGGAGGGGCAGTTCATGTTAGGATGGATACTGACTTGTGGTCTGCCCTCCTTTTATTGCTCACAATGATTGAATATGAGCCGACATTAACAGGGTGTGTACCCTCCACTCCTTTAACATCAACTGTTATAAAGTACCTTTGAGCAGGGCACCTGTATAAATGCACCTATATTTCCTTGTATTTATCCATTTATTTTAAAATTGTTCCGCTTGAATGTTTTGTTGGCTTCTTTTGCACTTCAAATATTTTCCTAAGATTTGTGTTCCTTTTTTTATGAGCGATGAATAAACATGTTAAAAGACTGCATTAAATGAAAGTATGTTTGTTTGATACACTGTGTTTTTACAGTTTTGTTGTTTATCAAATCTTTGTGATGTAAATGCAGTGACTGAATAAAATAAATAACATTACAAAGGACTACATGTGTTGGCTTCGTTGTGTCTCTCAGCTCCTCTCGGTCAAACATAACTTGAGTCAGTGGTTTTATCTGTCCCGTTATAAAACATGGTAATCGGACCTCGTCTTGATGAAATCAGCTCAATAGATGACTCATGTTGAGCAGCAGTCATCAGGGCTGCTTATCATCTGTTGTCTGATGTTGACAACGCTCAGCTGAAGCTCTCCTGATGTCTTCATGACTGAAGCGTTTGGATCGACGTGGTCACTGACCGTCCTTCACACTTGACTCACTTGGAGCAGCCTGGATGGAGTTCAGATAAGACAGACTCCTGTCGACATTGACCAGGAGTTACACCCAATTTTGTCTGGTGGCATGATGATACGATAATCTGTGGCAGCTGAGCAAATGTTACTTTAAAGGAACAGTTCTCCAAAAAATAAAAAGTCAGTCTTATTCTACTGATAGTTAAAATCTTCGCTGTAGTCTAGGTGCCATGCTCGAGGGAACATTGGTTGTTGTTAGTGGAGATGAGAGCACGACACCGCCCTCTGTTGGATTTTTCTCTAAAGTTCAGGGATTCAAACCATCTGTATCATAATCCCCAGTTACCTCAGTTGTTTAGGAGAACGCTGCAACTCTGTTTTGCTGTGAAGCTCCAGAAATGTTTTGTGGAAACTTCGCCTGACTTTCATCATCATAGGGGGAGGGGATGATGACTGGTTTTACATTGTTGGGTGAACTGTTCCTTTAAGGCATGTATACACGCTGTGTTATGAGCTTATCTGTCAACAGATCTGTTTGAATTGCACTCACATATTTAAGGTCATATATCATTCACAACATTTGATTCATTAAAACAGGGCGACAATGGTTTTTCTCACGGCTGTCGACAGTATTTTTTGATTTATGGAGGGATAAAAAGAGATTCCCTCTGTAGAAACCTTTGACTCTAATATGTCAACAAAACAGCAGTGAGCAGCACCGAGGTGAGAAGAAGGACCACAGGGCACATGATTTATAAAAATATAAAATGTTATTATTTAAATAAACAAATAAAATATACATAATACACATTGAGTATACATAGTATTCATGCTTCTCAGCATTGTTTCAGTAAAGTGACACAGAGCAGATTTCAGACAGTAAGTGACAGAGTTTGATGAGACGTCCTGTCAAAATAATGGAAAATATGAAGGTGAAGAACAACGTTTCCTCCGTCAGCTCCATCATTGTTGTGTCCTATGGACACTAACTGAAGAAAGTAAAGGCAGGATGTGTTTCTCCTTAGTTGTGGTTCTCATCAAGTTTTAAAAGTTTTTCCAAGAGGATCAGATTTGTTGTTGAAGCCAAATCCAAGAGCTTCAGGTGAGCTGTAAGAAAACACAAAGCAGAGTAGATAAGTTGTTGTTTCAATGTGAGAATCTCAAAGTAAAAGTCCACAAAACATTTCTGGAGCGTCACAATAAAATCCCAAAAGCGACGCAGCATTCTCCTAAACAACTGAAGTAACTGGGGATTATGATACTGATGGTTTGAATCGCACCTAGACTGGAGGTAGATTGCTTTGGTCGTCATTCTTCAGAAACTGTAAGGACAAGTAACAGAAGTTTAGTAATAAGTCAGCCAACTCTGATGTGATTTACACAACAAGAAGCAACCATACGTTTTGTTTCCTTCTGACTTACCTTTGGTTTTTGACACCCGTGTCTGTGTAAATATCCGGCGACTCCACCAACCAAGATTAGTAAGCTGCAGAAAACCACAGCTGTCACCATAGCGAGATGGGACCGACCACCTGATGTAAAAAATAAAAACACAGAAGTTTTATTAACTGAAATACAACAGATACACAAATATAAGCCTGATTTTGTATCTTGTATATAGGGCTGGGCGATCTGCCTTAAAATAATGTCACTATACACGATATAAATCCTGATGTTTTGAGATCTCCAGGCAACAAAATCAAATATCACATTATTTTTGATCGGATACCTCGATATCAGTTTACTGACAATATTGTGAGGATGACTATTGGGACTTTCACAAAATATTAACACAATGAGAGTTTTGATGATTAATCAGTAACGTGGATATAAAGACTACCTGGGTAAAGTATTAGCATAAGTGGAACAGTCACTTTAAATCGATCTCAGATTGGCTTTTGATACAGTGGACCACTGTATTTTAGTCAACCCTCTCAAACAATAGGTTGCCATTAAGGGTTCAGCATTAAAATGGTTGCACAGTTTCTCTGTTTTCATTGGTGACACCTGATCCTCTGTGGCGTCCGCCAGGGGTCGATCCTGGGCCCGTGTTGTTCTCTATTTACATGCTTCTTTTGTCGTATTATCCCAAACATAACATCAAATTCCCGACCTGAGGATCTCGGACTACTACTTAAAACCAGGAGAGCAAGCAACACTTCTGCTGAATCACCATAAAACCATATCCAGAAATCTAAGACAATAAGCAGCAGCCCAGCACACTGTTTAAATCCTTTATTTTAAAACTTTTCTCTCCTCGTCACAGAGGTTTCTTACCTTTAACAGTTGTCTCGTTCTTTGGCTCTGGAGTCTGGAAAGTTCTGGGAAGCAGCGGTGTCTCTGTCGTTGTTTGAACAGACTTTGGTTCTGAAAATATAAGATTTGTAATGATTTAGATTAATGAATTAAAAGAAGAGCAACAATTTAAGGACAATGGTCACATCAGTTGTGAATAAAAAAATGTTACTGTAGTGAGATGGGACCGACCACCTGACATAAAAACATTTGTTTTTGTTAAAAAAAGTTGCTGAACTGAACCTGTTAATAAAGTTCTACTGACTTCTACTCAACCAACTTACCAGAGACGTCGAGCCGACAATCACCAAAGTCCACACCAGAGTTTGTGCTCACTTCACACAGGTACCGGCCTGAGTCCTCAGTCCTGAGTCTGGACACATGAAGTCTGAGTCGTCCGTCTCTGAAGACGTCTTTGTCCCACTGGACTCGTCCTACAAACTGTTGATCCCGAGACTCTGGGACCTCAACACCTCCATATAGATGAAACAGGACTGAAGCTTTGTGATCAGTGTTCATCTCACAGTAAATATAAATGGAGTTGGGGGAAGTGCCAGTTGTGGTTGTGAACATCCATTCCAGTGTGATGTCCTGGTTCTCCTCTGCCTGATAGGAGGTCTGTGCCACATTCACTACAAATGTTCCTGTTGAGGAGACAGAGAGGGAAAGTGAGGAGCAGACACACTTTAAGACAACTTTAACATGGCAGCCTTTAAACTCCATCTACACGTGTTTCTGTGGACAGTTTAGTGACGTCTCAGAGCTGCAGAGGCTCATCAACATCAGCTGTTTGCTCACATGTGGCTACTTTAACTGATTCACTGAACCACAGTGTAATAAAGTGAAGCTGTAAACTAACCACAGACACAGCTGAGCCTGATGAGCAGCAGGATCCTGCAGATCATCTTCTCCCTGTGAGAGGAGACAGAGGTGAAGAGTCATGTGATCACAGTTCGGTCCTCACATGTACCACAGCAAACATCTACAGTCTGTCTTTAGTCTTTACAATACTGCTTTGTCTTTATTGTCCTGCTCATTACACACAAGGACTTCCTGACTGGACAGTCTTGATGCTAACAAGCTGCTGTATTGTACTTCTGACACAAGATGGCGCCAGTGGTTAAACTGTTCAGTCCACCAGCTTTGATGGTGACTCAGTAAAAACACATCAGCAGCTGTTTGGTTCAACAGATTAACCCCTTGACGCCTGAATTTATATGCAATTATGTTAAAAAATTAATTATTTGTGTTTTTGCTTTCAAGCAGAGACTAAATTAAGTGGAGATTATTAATTTGACTGTAGCACATAAAATAGTTATAAATTTGGGTATGATGCAAATTAGCGACAACAGGCATTAATGGATAAAAGTAGTAATAAAGTAGTAATTAAAACACATTTCCCATCTGAGGCATGAAATTGGTTTTATTAATGCCAACGTACTATTTAAATTTAAATTGTAATCTGGTTTCATGACAGACATTCAAAACTTCATCATGACAATGATAAATATGTGTGTGTAGTTCAGTGCAGGACCTGACATGACTTGCAGGCCTGGTTGAGCCGATGTCAACCACTTGTTTCTGACTGTCTGTGTGTCCTCAGTGACAGCCCAGATGCAGCATACAGTATGTGTGCGTAACTACACACACATACACGCACATATTTTTATTTATTGTTGTTTTGTTATCATTGTCATGGTGAAGTTTTGAATGTCTGTTTGACATGTCATGCTGTCTCCATGAGGACCACAGCTCAGCACATCCTCTGTTCACTGTCAGTGTTTCTCATTCACTCACTCACACTCTCTCACACTCTCTCACACACACACACACACACTCACACACTCACTCACACTCTCTCACACACACACACACACACACACACACACTCACTGCACTCTGCACTCCCTGCAAGTCATGTCAGGTCCTGCACTGAACTCAGTGCAGGACCTGACATGACTTGCAGGCCTGGTTGAGCTGATGTCAACCACTTGTTTCTGACTGTCTGTGTGTCCTCAGTGACAGCCCAGATGCAGAATACAGTATGTGTGCAAAAAGAAACATTTCATGTTTGACGGGAACCATCAACAAAACAGCAACTATGAAATCACCTCAAAACCACATGAACCTTTTCTGAGAGAGAAGTGTGTAGGACTGTGTCTAATAGAGTGAGTGAGTGAGTGAGTGTGTGTGTGTGTGTGTGTGTGTGAGAGAGAGAGAGAGTGTATGAGTGAGTGAGTGAGTGAGTGTATGAGTGAGGAGGGACTCACTCATACACTCATGCAGGAGGGAACCCCCGCAGGTCTCCAGCTGCACTGTGAGGAATTTCAATTCACAGTGCAGCGAACACACTGTAAACACTGTAAACACAGTTAAATCAGACGTGTTGACAGTCTTCTGACTGATGTAAACTAACAGCAACAGGTGAATGTAAGAACAGCTCGCTAACAACATGAGTTTACCTGCAGCAGACGTCCAGACGACCGTCGAAGTCATCTGTAGAGTGAAAGTCCAAGAAGTGAAGCACAAAATGCTGGAGAGTCAGATACCTGTCGTGGGTTAGAGGCTCCTCCTCCGTCTCTGATTGGTTACATTGTTGATCACTCAACGAGGAGAGCCAACCAGAGGCAGAGAAGGGCGGGTCTTGGCGAGATAAACAGATGAAGTCCATGGCAACGCCCTTGATCACGCAACATATAACGACGTAATCACGCATTTTTGGTTTTTAATTTCCAGGACTTTGTAGCCACTTCTGGATTATTTCTCACTTTTTTAACTGTGTCATTGCTTTGATAATATATGAATTAACACATGTTCTCTATATAAAGACTTCCTCTCAGTGTATTTACTGAACTCTTACACTTTATTTATTACTTTTCTGCCACTTTTTCACTTTCACTAAAATCTCTTCCATCACCTTTTCATATGGAAACGTCCACTTTTCTGTCCCTAGACTTGATACTTAACTTTTTGTGTCATATTTTATAATAAAACAACAGGTGATTTGAACAATTACAGCCTCTTGGGCCACTTTTAATCAGTTATTTAATATTCAAAGCGCCACAGACTGTCCCCACAGTCATGTTCAGATGGAAGGTGTTGTATTTTGAGATTGATCATGTTTTTCTACCATTAAAATGCAGTAATGTGTATAAAACAGTAAACAAAGCTCCAAATTAATATTATAAACTATATAATGAAAGTGTTACTGCTGATGAAGATCACTTGACCTATTTTTTCCTCATGTTTTTCCACTTCTCTATCACATGATCACTTAACAGCCAGTCATCGTTATTATGTGCTGACTGTGTTGTGTATGAGTCAGCAAGTTTAACAAGAAAAAAACAAGCAATATCTTTATAAATCATGGTTTAAATATAATTATAATCATTTATTGTGATGTTTCTTCACTCTCCAGCCTACACTGCCACTTACAGACGTCGTCAGTTTATAACTGTGATACCTCTATTTTCACACAATGGGCTGTGCCACTTATGGGCTGTGCCTCTGTCATTCCTTCCACTACGTAGTCTGTTGTGTATATGTCCCAACCTTTCATCAAATATATCTCAAATTTGTCGCCACAAATACATCTGGAAAACTCCTGATGTCTGGTTTTAAAACACCTGGTTTTGTCACAACAAAAACGGCTAGAAGTTTCCTGACACCTCGTCAAATATATCACAAATATGTCACCACGAACACAGCTTTAAATATCCTGTGTCGATACAGTCATCTCAGTTGAAACTCTCCTCTGTGCCTCTGTCATTCCTTCCACTAGTAGTCTGTTGTGTAACTCAGAGCCACGTGTGTTTGTTCTTGTCTGCCTGGAGAGGGAAGTCCCGCCCTCTTACCCAGTTCCTATTGGTCCATCACCAAGGTTACCTGTAAACAAAACAGTTGGCGGGAGGCCATAGCGCCAACCGATGGACTTCAGCCTCCACTGCCACAGAAAGTCATTACAGACGTCGTTTACAACTGTGAGACTGAGTTTCTGATTTTACCTTCAATGATTTATGGACACGAAGGAGATAAATCCACATAGATACAGAGCAGAATAAGTCTAAATATTATGACTATAACCGTAATTATTGTACACTTTATATTTTGGGTTATTTTTATATATTATTATAATTTATATATGTTTATTATGTATATTATTTGTATTACTTAAGTTACTGATAAAGACATTAGTATTATTTTTATATATTATTATTATTATTATTATTATTGTATTATTGTTACATTATTTCATTGTCATTTGCAGCACTTTGATTTGGGTGTTTTTATGTACAGAGTTTGGATTGATTGGTTTGTTCATGCTTTTGTTTTGGTGGGCACAGGTATGTGGGTGAAGGTGTTGCTCCGCCTTGTTGATGAAGGTAGAAGTTGTTATGTGTGAAAACAGCAGAAATGTGCCATGTCCTTCTGAAGGAAACAGGAAGGACTGAACTGTATTTTCCCTGGCAGCTCAGCTGAGTATTAACTGTTGAACAAAAGTCTCAGCAGAGTCCCTGTACTTTTTACTCCACTTCATTTATTTGATTAGTTACTAGTTACTTCGTAGATTACATGTTGTATCGGAGCCAAAGTAGCTCATCCATTTATTTCATCTACAAACATACTGGACTCGTGGTATACAGTACGTACATACATGTAAATATACGTATCATTTTCTTTTACTTGTACTTTTGATATTTAAGTACGTGTAACATCAGATACTTTAAGACTTCTACTACAAACTACTTTTATTTAATATCTGTAGCTACTAGTTACTTTTCAGATTACATCATCAATTGAAATTGAATTACTTATTGGTTATCTGATTTAAAAATACTCCAATACTCAGCTGACTGATAACCCGTTGACGCATAGTAAGTATAAATGTGTCATTTTACTTTTGATACTCAAGTACATTTAAAATCAGATGCTTTAAGACTTTGGTAAAAGTCAATGTCACCAATACAAAAGTGGTATTTTAAAACAACATCTGGACTTTTACTCAAGTCTGCCTTTGGGTTCTAACAATGAGTATCTGTACTGTAAATCTGCAGACATGATTCATACCAAAGGCACTGATGTGGCTTGCTGACTCACATCCTTTTCCTCTACCCACATTTAAACTATTTGTAGGGTGAGGACCCTGAAAGATAATTCAACTGTTAAAACATTTGAGTCATGACGGCGTCTTATTCTTTATTACTAGTCAACCACTTCACAAACGGTACAGACGCAGATCATGTTTGTCATGTTGTTTATCCAGTTCGTGACCTGCTTTTCCTCCTCCCCACTGCAGTTATTTGGTGAACTATAAAAGACGTGACGGGCAATTGTGATTGGTATTTCTCAGCAATTTTCTAGAAACCAGTAAAAAATACAATATTTGCCTCCAAAATCGAGTGACAGTATAAAGTAGCAGAAAATGGAAATACTCAAGTAAGGTACAAATACTTCAGAATTGTGCAGTACTTCAGCTGAATGTACTGGTTTACATTTTGGCTCTGTTTTCCAGGTCCGCTTCGTGTGATTGGGTCTCCTGAGCCGATATTCGCTGCTCTTGGCGATGATGTCATCCTGCCATGTCACCTAGAGCCTTTCTTTAACGTGGAGGGGCTGACGGTGGAGTGGTCGAAACCGACCTCAAGCCGGACCCCTCAGATCCGCTGAGCCGGGTCGAGTATGTGCACCTTTACAGGGACCGACGAGAAGACCTGGACATGAAGATCCAGTCGTATGAGATGAGGACGCAGCTGTTCACAGACAAACTGAAATATGGAAACGTATCTCTGAAGATCATGAATGTGACACTGGAAGACGGAGGCAGATACAGATGTTTCATCCCCAAGTTAAGGAGCAACTTAAAGGAATATAAGGAGTCAATTGTTGTGCTCGTTGTTGGTGAGTAGTAACTTTGAGGACCATTTTTTATTCACAACTGATGTGACTATTGTCCTTAAATTGTTGCTCTTTTTTTAAAGCATTAATCTAAATCATTACAAATCTTATATTTTCAGAACCAAAGTCTGTTCAAACAACGACGGAGACACCGCTGCTTCCCAGAACTTTCCAGACTCCAGAGCCAAAGAACGAGACAACTGTTAAAGGTAAGAAACCTCTGTGACGAGGAGAGAAAACGTTTTAAAATAAAGGATTTAAACAGTGTGCTGGGCTGCTGCTTATTGTCTTAGATTTCTGGATATGGTTTTATGGTGATTCAGCAGAAGTGTTGCTTGCTCTCCTGGTTTTAAGTAGTAGTCCGAGATCCTCAGGTCGGGAATTTGATGTTATGTTTGGGATAATACGACAAAAGAAGCATGTAAATAGAGAACAACACGGGCCCAGGATCGACCCCTGGGGGACGCCACAGAGGATCAGGTGTCACCAATGAAAACAGAGAAACTGTGCAACCATTTTAATGCTGAACCCTTAATGGCAACCTATTGTTTGAGAGGGTTGACTAAAATACAGTGGTCCACTGTATCAAAAGCCAATCTGAGATCGATTTAAAGTGACTGTTCCACTTGTTCTAATACTTTACCCAGGTGGTCTTTATATCCACGTTACTGATTAATCATCAAAACTCTCATTGTGTTAAAATTTTGTGCCGAGTTCCTGGGGTTGCACATCACAGACAACCTCACCTGGTCTGTGAACACTGCCGCACTGGTCAAGAAGGCACAGCAGCGTCTGCACTTCCTGCAAAGGATGAGGAGAGCCCTCCTGCCCCCGCCCATCCTCACTACCTTCTACAGGAGCACCACAGAGAGCATCCTGACCAGCTGCATCTCCATGTGGTGTGGAAGCTGCAAAGCCTCTGATTGGAGGAATGTGAGGAGAGTGGTGAGGACAGCGGAGAAGATCATTGGGACTTCTCTCGCCTCCATTCAGGACATTGCTCCCAGGTGCTGCATGTCCCGAGCTGGGAATATTATCAGAGACTCCTCCCACCCTCACCATGGACTGTTTTCCGTGCTGGCCTCTGGAAAGAGGTTCTGCAGCATTCGGTGCAGAACCACAAGGTTCTGTAACAGCTTCTTCCCCCATGTCATCAGACTGCTGAACTCTCAGTGACAATTGTCATTTATTCTTAACTCAACTATGTCACTTTCAATAATTTGCACTCTTTAGTATGTTTCTGTTTTTGATATTTATTTTCTTATTGTGGTATTTTTTTGATATACTTGCATTTTGATTCTATGCTGAGCCTCTGAAACGAAATTTCGTTCTGTGTTCATTTGTTGCTCACTGAATGACAATAAAATCTGTCTAAGTCTAAACTGACCTCTTCCTTCATACTCTCGTACATTTTTCATACATTTTTAAATGATTGCGTGTTGTTTTTTGTTGATTGAGAGAGAAAACACCAAATCAAATCCCTTGGAAGAGCAAATGAAAGTTGATTCTGTGAATGACTCGTTTCATTATCAGTTCATTATTCAGTTTCTTGATGACGTCTCACCTCTCATCCAAGAGGCATCTTCAGTTCTAAGTAACTGGAGGAGCGTTTGGAGGCTTTTCTACTCTGTGGGAGTGGCCTTCATGTGGGATGCCAGAATTTCAAAGTACCTGAGTTTTCATTTTAGACCAAGGGAACAGGTATTTCTTCATTCTTCTTTGCAAGCAGCCACAGTGAACGCCTTCCTCTTACCTTAACACACTAAAACACACAAAGACACTGAGTCAGCAGTGACACATTGGTTAAAAGCAAACTCATCAGCCTGTTTGCAACTTAAAAACAACCACCTGGTCTGGTTGTTTTAATGCAGAATAAAAACACAGCTCATCATGAGAGGAACATAAACATCTGAACCAAATGTCATGACAATCCTTCCAATAGTTGTTGAGATATTTTACTCAAAATCACATGAACCTCCTGGTGGTGCAAGAGGAGAAGTGCAGAGGATCATTAAAGTAAGTTGGATTCATCCTCTGGGGAACATGAATGTCACCCTGATTGAATGTATTTCTGACGTTTTTTCTGATTGCTATTAAACAGCAAAAATAGTTACAAGAGAATTATGAATAATGCATTAACTTTAAGGACCAGTGAGCAGGGTTTTTAATCCAAAATATAATCAATAAAGGTCTAGGGTTAGGGTCTTTTTAGACGTTTTTTTGCAGAAATCATATATATAATATCTTTAAGAGGTGTAAGAATGAAGATAACCTGCTGTTAGTATGTTTCTCTTCTTGGAAAATGAAGTACGATGACCCAGAAACAGCGGCCTGAGTGTCACATCTGTCAAGGTAAATGTGTTCTCACATTGAAAGAGGAAGTGGTGGGCAGTGGTGCTAAGTCAGTCATTTTCCAGTCAGCCGTGAGACGAGATGAAGACCGCCGTGTTGCACCTCGGCCTCTGTGAGTATAACCTTGTCTTTCTTATGTGCTTTGTCTTGTAACTCACAGGATATCATCGATCATGTCTTCCTTCTCTCTCTGCTGTGTTTTTAGGTGTGTTTCTACAGTTTGCCTCGTCTGATACCAAAAAAGAAGGTAATGAGCTCTTTATCTGTGGATTTATTCACTTCCGGGGCTTTAAAGTGTCAAACTGGATTCATGTTTTGTCAGTGACGCTTTTATATTCGACAACACATAAAAAGAAGCAATATATTAAGAAAACTGAAGTTAGTTATTGATAGGGTTAGGGTTAGCTAATGTTATGCTAACTGGACTGAATGCTAACAAAATGTCTTCCACTTGTGTCTATCTGAGACTCAGACTAAGACATACAGCAACTACAAAGATCATTTTAAACTACTACAGAGACATAAAATGACTTCAGAGATTCAAACGTCTACAAAGAGAATTTAAACATCTACAAAGACACATGATATAATAATAATAATACATTTTATTTGTACAGCGCTTTTAAAAACTCTCAAAGACACTTTACAAGAATAGAATACATACAAGAATACATAAAATCAAGTGCATGGTGCGATAGAAGGAGAAATATGTAGAAAAAAGAACAGTGTATGAGGATATGGATCTGTGTAGGTTTTTAGGGAGAACAGGTTGAGGACAGCAGACAGCTACGGGTGCAAATGAAAAGCGGATTTGAAGAGGTGGGTTTTGAGTAATGACTTGAAGGTGGATGAGTCTGGGCAGTCGCAAATGTGTTTGGGGAGGGAGTTCCAGAGGGAGGGGGCAGCAATGGAGAAGGCTCTGTCCCCCCAGGTACGGTGCTTGGTCCTGAGGGGGGGTGAGAGAAGGTTTGCGTCGGAAGATCTGAGGTTTCGAGAAGGAGTGTGGTGGTGGAGCATGTCCGTGAGGTAGGGAGGGGCCTGGTTGTGGAGGGCTTTATGGGTGAGTAGGAGGAGCTTGAAGTTGATTCGGTGTGGGACAGGGAGCCAGTGAAGGTTTTGGAGTACGGGGGTGATATGTTCACGGGAGCGGGTGTGGGTGAGGAGGCGGGCAGCAGAGTTTTGGATGTATTGAAGTTTATTGAGGACTTTGGAAGATGAACCATACAGGATGCTGTTGCAGTAGTCCAGTCTTGAAGTGATAAATGCGTGGATGAGAGTCTCAGCTGCAGAGAAGGAGAGTAGTGGGCGGAGGCGGGCAATGTTTTTTAGATGGAAGAAGGCAGTTTGGGTGAGGCGACTGATGTGCTGTTCGAATGAAAGAGTACTGTCCATGATGATGCCAAGGTTATGGATGGAGGGAGAGGGAGACAGGGTGATGTTGTCAAAGCTGAGGGAGAAGTTCTGGGTCGATGTGGTGAGATGTTTTGGGCCGATGAGTATGATTTCAGATTTGTCAGTTTAGTTTGAGAAAGTTTGTTTGCAGCTATGATTGTAGTTCGGACAGGCAGTTTGTGAGGGTAGAGTGGGTGGCAGGGGTGATGGATTTTGTGGAGATGTAGAGTTGGATGTCGTCGGCATAGCAGTGAAAACGGAGACCATGACGACGGATGATGGAGCCAAGGGGGAGTAGATAGATGATGAAGAGGAGAGGACCAAGCACTGAGCCCTGGGGGACGCCTTGAAGCAGGGGGGCAGTGGAGGAGGAGCAGTTGTTGACATGGATGAACTGTTGTCTGTCTGAGAGGTAGGATTTGAGCCAGGAGAGAGCGGAGCCGGTGATGTTGAGAAATGTTTGTAGGCGGGACAGGAGGATGGAGTGGTTGATGGTGTCGAAGGCTGCAGTGAGGTCAAGGAGGAATGAACTACAAAGAGACAAACAACAGCTACAAAGAGATTGCAAACGTCTACAAAGAGACTGCAAACGACCACAGAGAAACATGAAACCACCAGAGGAAGCCTGCGATACAGCACTTATAATTACCAGGACCTGGATGACTGAGAACCTTCATCAACATGTCACATGAGACGTTTAACAGTGTAAATGGGGCCACTAACTATTATTATACTTACCTTTGTGTCTGACAGCAGGTGGCACTCTCACCCTTTCAGATATTGATGTCGTCTCTCACTGTGCAAACAAATACCACTTTATATTATTTGTGTCTTGCAGCCGTCCTCAGAGTCGTTCCCAACAGATCCCAGTTCTTCGAGTACGAGTCCGTCTCTCTGATCTGTGAGCTGCCGGGAGACTCTTCTGAGTGGACGATTAAGAGGAACACGACAAGAAACATTAATGAGAAGTGTCCCCCGTCCTTGAATAGTATAAATACATCTTACTGCTACTTCCATGACCCCTACCCATCAGACACTGGAGTGTACTGGTGTGAGTCTGCAGCAGGAGAGTGCAGCAACACAGTTACCATCACTGTGACTGGTGGGTTTGAACGAGACAAACTGCTGCACACAAGAGTCTTTACTCACTGTAGCTGTTGCATTACATAATGTAATGATGATCTTTCCCTCAGGTGGTGATGTGATCCTGGAGAGTCCTGCTGTTCCTGTGACGGAGGGAGATGATGTCACTCTGAGCTGCAGATCCAAGACGACTGTTTCCTCCAGTCTCACTGCTGATTTCTATAAAGATGGTCTTCTGATCAGGAGCAGCTCGACAGGACACGTGACCATCCACAGCGTCTCCAGATCTGATGAAGGACTCTACAGGTGTCACATCTCAGGGGCTGGAGCATCAACAGACAGCCGGCTGACTGTCAGAGGTGAGATTATGACTTCTAGCTGTTATTAATCTTAAAAGGACTTCAATTAGACATGAAATGACTAGAAAGAGACAAAAAAGACTACAAAGATGATTGTTTTTAACTTGTACGATGAAATCAAACTCTCTTCATTGTCGGCAGCTCCTGATGCTCCTGATGCTCCTGCAGCTCCGGTGATGTCACTCTTCAGACTCATATGTCACATCGTCGTGGCGACTCCCTACCTGCTGTCCACCATCTTAATGATGCTCATATACAGAGACAACAGAAGAGGTACTGATCCAGGTCGGTCGCTGCATTTGATCCTGTTCAGCTCAGCTTTCCTTCGGGTGCTCACGGTTTCTGTTGTTCTTCTTTTTGCTGCAGCTCCTCGGCTCGTTGGAGAAGACAGAAGCTACGATGTCATCATGGAGATTGAAGAGGACAAAACCACATACAGATATTGAATATTTTAGCTTTTATGTTCGAATATTTTACATTTTTATTTGTGTATATTTTAATTTCATGCTCATAAGAGAAAAAACGGTTTTACATTTGATTCAGTCGCTTGTTACACATTACAGCGGCAATATGTAACAATCACCCTCAAATGTAGCTGTTGTTAGCAACAGAGAAGAAAGCATCAGCTCATCAATGCCAAATCAATTATTTAACTGTTGAACCGACTGAACTTCATGTGTGAAATGCATGAAGTTCCCTTTAAATCTGCATTATTATCATTTAACTTCAGTTCAGTCCTGTCGTAGCTTCAGTTGACCATCAGACGGCAGCAATTCACTTTTTGTGTCATATTTTATAATAAAAAAACAGGTTATTTTAACAATTACAGCCTCTTGGGCCATCAATTTGTGAATATTTGTTTTTTAATCAGTTATTTTATATTCAATGCACCACAGAATGACCCCAGAGCCATGTTTAGAAGGAAAGTGTCATATTTTGAGATCAAAACCATATTTTTCTACCATTTAAAATGCAATAATGTATTGACCCGTTGCAGAAACATCACAATGATTACGTGACGCGGGAGGCGACGCCATGACGGACGGCAAAAGAACACTGGACTCAATAGAAAGACAAGGAAGCTCGTTGTTGTTCCTGACATTTTGTGGTTTTCTATCGGTTTTAACTTAATTTTATGTCGGATTGGATTGGGAGGGGTCACATTCTCTGTCTTTTCAGCATTAATAGTAGAGGAAACCAGGTGCATGTACAGTGAATTTGGTCAATATCACTCCTTGCAATCCAGAGTTACAGGGTGCAGTCACTTTTCGGCAGGGCCTGCCGAAAAGTGACTGCACAGTGACACAGTGATATTGACCAAATTCACTGTACATGCACCTGTCAAACACAGAGTGTGATGCAGAATGTAAAGTCAATCCGTTACAGTTAGCCTACAGTTCTATATATACTGCATTATTGTATTCATAATTATGCTCTTAAAAATACAAGTTAGACAAAAAGTTACTTAAGTAAATGTAATGAAGTAAATGTAAATCGTTATTACCCACCTCTGATAGCACTTACTAATTTCTCAGTATGTGTTATATGATCGCTTTCTACTGTGACGTGGAAACACTCCTGCAGTCTTTTCTGCATTGATTTCCTAATCCTCCTTATAAAACCACTGAAACAGGGATATTGAATTATGACTTTATTTATAGATCAAAGCGGTGTAAAATCACATTGCAACAACGATAACAACAACAACAATAAAAGTGGCAAGGTAAAGCATCTACCCTCATCAATTGTTGACAACTAGCCACATTATGGAAACATCAGGTTACTTTTTTTTATCTGCACCGTTCTTTGTCCGTAGACTATTTAGGTCGGTTATTTGCACTAAAAAAGTTGGGAAGCCATGACAGTTTAAAATGTAGAGTTCAAATGAACTTTGTACAAGCCAAGTTGTGGCGTTGAGGACCCCTACTTTATAATAACCATATTAATAGCTAATATATATATATATTATAATAACCTTATTTCACCTGAGGAGCAATCTCTTACAAAAGGTAGCAACAGCGAGACACGGCAGCTTCCACAGGTGGTGCAGAAGTGTTTTACAACAATAAATACTAGTGAACAAAGAAAGATTAGAAAGATCAGTCTCCAAAAGAAACGAGGCAGTCTGTCATTCTGGCTCCTGCATCCCACAGCTGCCCAGCCACTCCTCCAACTCCTCCTCCTCCAACTCCTCCTCCTCCTCCAACTCCTCCTCCACCTCCAACTCCTCCTTCTTCTTCTTCTTCTTCTTCTTCTTCTTCTTCTTCTGCTTCTTCTTCTTCTTCTCTAACGTGTGAAGGTACATACCTACCGCCACCTACTGTACCGGAGTGTGCAGCCTCAGGGCTTCATGTTCCTCAGGTTACATACCTGAACCTGGCCAGAGAATAAGCACAGCATTGGCACAACTTAAAACTGAAGCTCTAACCTGAAGAAATGAAAAGCTTCGACATTTCAGAAATATTGCCAACCTTTATTGTGGTTGCTCATCTGAACCCAGCTGTGGCTGTCAGTCGTTCCTCAAAGGACGCTGGGTCGGTCACAGACCCTGAAGCGTTTAGATTTTGAGCTGATTGTTGTCATGAAATGACACAGAACCACAATTATCATTATTATTGTTCTCATTATTACTTCAGTGAGCAGGGTTTTTAAATCCAAAACATAAAATAATCAATAAAGGTTCAGGTCAAAGGTCTTTTGCAGAAATCATATATAAAATATCTTTAAGAGGTGTAAGGATGAAGATAACCTGCTGTTAGTATGTTTCTCTTCTTGGAAAATGAAGTAAGATGACCCAGAAACAGTGGCCTGAGTGTCACATCTGTCAAGGTAAACGTGTTCTCACATTGAAAGAGGAAGTGGTGGGCAGTGGTGCTAAGTCAGTCATTTTCCAGTCAGCAGTGAGACGAGATGAAGACCGCCGTGTTGCACCTCGGCCTCTGTGAGTATAACCTTGTCTTTCTTATGTGCTTTGTCTTGTAACTCACAGGATATCATCGATCATGTCTTCCTTCTCTCTCTGCTGTGTTTTTAGGTGTGTTTCTACAGTTTGCCTCGTCTGATACCAAAAAAGAAGGTAATGAGCTCTTTATCTGTGGATTTATTCACTTCCGGGGCTTTAAAGTGTCAAACTGGATTCATGATTTGTCAGTGATGCTTTTATATTCGACAACACATAAAGAGAAGCAATATATTAAAAAACTGAAGTTAGTTATTGATAGGGTTAGGGTTAGCTAATGTTATGCTAACTGGACTGAATGCTAACAAAATGTCTTCCACTTGTGTCTATCTGAGACTAAGACTAAGACATACAGCAACTACAAAGATCATTTTAAACTACTACAGAGACATAAAATGACTTCAGAGATTCAAAACGTCTACAAAGAGAATTTAAACGTCTACAAAGACACGTGATATGAACTACAAAGAGGCAAACAACAGCTACAAAGAGATTGCAAACGTCTACAAAGAGACTGCAAACGACCACAGAGAAACATGAAACCACAAGAGGAAGCCTGCGATACAGCACTTATAATTACCAGGACCTGGATGACTGAGAACCTTCATCAACAGAAATCAAACCTGGATGTCACATGAGATGTTTAACAGTGTAAATGGGGCCACTAACTATTATTATACTTACCTTTGTGTCTGACAGCCAGCAGGTGGCACTCTCACCCTTTCAGATATTGACGTTGTCTCTCACTGTGCAAACAAATACCACTTTATAGCCTTCACAACTAGTTCACTGGCTCATTTTAACTACCTACCTATTAATGAACATGTCACTCTGCCTCCATCTGTTTGTGTCTTGCAGCCGTCCTCAGAGTCGTTCCCAACAGATCCCAGTTCTTCCAGTATGAGTCCGTCTCTCTGATCTGTGAGCCGCCGGGAAATTCATCTGAGTGGACAATTAAGAGGAACACGACAAGAAACATTAATGAGGAGTGTCCCCCGTCCTTTCATAGTATAAATACATCCTACTGCTACATTGATGATCCCTACCCATCAGACACTGGAGTGTACTGGTGTGAGTCTGCAGCAGGAGAGTGCAGCAACACAGTTACCATCGCTGTGACTGGTGGGTTTGAACAAGACAAACTGCTGCAGGTTCAACATCATCATGACTCAGTGCATTACACTGCTGACATAAAGTAATCTTGTGAATAATGATCTGTCAGGTGGTGATGTGATCCTGGAGAGTCCTGCTGTTCCTGTGACGGAGGGAGATGATGTCACTCTGAGCTGCAGATCGCAGACGACTGTTTCCTCCAGTCTCACTGCTGGTTTCTCTAAAGATGGTCTTCTGATCAGGAGCAGCTCGACAGGACACGTGACCATCCACAGCATCTCCAGATCTGATGAAGGACTCTACAGGTGTCACATCGCCGGGGCTGGAAGATCACCAGAGAGCCGGCTGACTGTCAGAGGTGAGATTATGACTTCTAGCTGTCAATAATCATAAAACGACTACAAAGATGATTGTTTTTAACTTGTACGATGAAATCAAACTCTCTTCATTGTCGGCAGCTCCTGATGCTCCTGCAGCTCCGGTGATGTCACTCTTCAGACTCATATGGCACATCGTCGTGGCGACTCCCTACCTGCTGTCCACCATCTTAATGATGCTCATATACAGAGACAACAGAAGAGGTACTGATCCAGCTCGGTCGCTGCATTTGAGCCTGTTCAGCTCAGCTTTCCTTCGGGTGCTCACGGTTTCTGTTCTTCTTCTTTTTGTTGCAGCTCCTCGGCTCGTTGGAGAAGACAGAAGCTACGATGTCATCATGGAGATTGAAGAGGACAAAACCACATACAGATACTGAATATTTTAGCTTTTATGTTTGAATGTTTTACATTTTTATTTGTGTATATTTTAATTTCATGCTCATAAGAGAAAAAAAAGGTTTTCTGCACAGTTCATCACAGGTTAACTCACTGTGCTTTACATTACAGCAGCAATATGTAAGAATCAGCCTCAAATGTAGCTGCCGTTAGCGAGTTAGCTCAGTTAGCCGTGCGGTTAGTTGTGACACACTTCAGATCATCAGCAGCATCATGTAGCTAAAAGAACCGTCACCTGATGATCTAAATCAAAGAGAAAGTGAAAATACCAACTGAATTTCTCACAGGAAGGAAGAGGAGGCAGTTTATTGTCGTCTTTCTGGGCGATTTAAATGTGTTTTTGTTGCATTTATGTTACGGCATTATTAATATGTACAATACGACCCAGCAGAGAGAGAAGAAAGCATCAGCTCATCAACACTAAATCAATCATCTGACTGTTGAACTGACTCAACTTCATGTGGGAAATGTGTGAAGTTCCCTTTAAATCTGCATTAGTATCATTTAACTTCAGGTCAGTCGTGTCGTACTTGTAGATTTACACGTCTGAAGACTGAATGTTCGCAGCTACAAGCTCTCAGCAAAGAGCCTCAGTGGATGTTTCCCCTCTTTAAGGTGTGAACCTCAGTTTCATGCTGACATTAACAGTTTTAAACTGACAGGAGATAATGTAACAGTCCCATGCACCAGGCAGGCGGCTGAGTTTCTGGCCGTTGGTTTATAAGAGCTTTTTAATGGACTTTTTATTTCCTTCGCTGTTTTCAATTTCATCTTTTAATCATTTCCATTTTCACGTTTTGCATTTTTTCATTTACTCACTCGAGGCTGCATTTTCTGATCATCGTTTTTTACTTTGTTTGTTTTGAGTTTATGTACGATCTGATTATTTCTACTTGTGTCGTACAATAATGATCTTTTCTTAATTTATTTAATCTACTTTCAGTTTTCTTTTTCTTCTATTTGATCTTTGAATTTATGCCTGAATGTATGAACGCATTGTATTTATAACTAATCATAAATCATTGACTCGTGTTCGAGTGGGTGTTTTTTATGCAGTGCTACAACAATTGTTATTATTCTGTCTTGTGCACCTTTTCATACCAATATGAGCCCAAAATATCCCCTTACATGTTCGGTATATATGAAATCTTGTGATCTCCACTAGCGTTTAAGAAGTTAGTTATATGTAGCTCCACTCTGCGATTATTATGACAGTGCAGTGCTTTGACTTTGCTTCAACCAGTATGAACTCCACCAGGAAGCTGGAAAGGACAAAAAAAATAAGTCAGGTGTTTAAAAATAATGAAGTGTGAGTGTGTTTGCTCACTGCAGATATGGTAGGTCACTACCCATAATGATTCACACTTACATTTAACAGCATTTATGTGATTTGACGCCAAAATGAAAAAGAAGAGAAGTGAAACCACAGAAACATCGTTGTGATTAACTGCACACAACAAAGAAAAAAAGGGGATTATTTTTAAAAAATGACTTTTAATCAATGATTTGTAGACATGAACAGATTCAGTCCGACTGACACACATTACATTTCTCGGATCAACAAATGTCAAAAATCTCTTCTCTAAATGTCAATAACATGTTGACGGGAGAAAAACAGGCAGAACTCAACTGCACGGACGATAAACGTGACGTACGTTAAGGAATAAAGTGGTGAAGTAATGAGTCCTAACACCAGAGATATGTTAGCATGTTAGCATGTTAGCATGTTAGCACAACCGGTTCCCTCATCACAAAGTGATGTTCATCTGTGAAGATTATCTTGATGAATAAAACCTGGAAGGATCGTAAACTTGTGTTTGAAACAGAGATTATTTTCTGTAATAATCCAAAATACATTCAATAATCCCACAGAGGAACCGGAGTGATGCTAACCTCAGTTAGCTACAAACATACATCATTGCTACACCATCTATCTGAAAGCCTGCTGCTGTCGCATCAGTCATTATAGAGACCTTATTTCATTCAACACTTTTCTGGCAATGAAGAGACAGATAATGTTTGATCCTGTTTGAATTGAGTCTTGAATCACACATATGTTTGTTAATCAAGTCAGTAAAGTGTCAGTTTGTTGTAACATAAAGTAAAATCTCATGTAGTTTTGTGTTTAAGCACTCGGTGAACTACATCGTCTCATCGACACCAACATGGAGCCAACTGGGCTCAGAAAAGCTCGTAACGAAGTATTTAAAAAAGGAGAGCTGGTTCTGGTTCGGTTCTGTGAGCTGCTGATGTACAGGAGCAGCTCTACAGTGTTTCAGTCAGGAGACGACGTCACTAACGACACTGTCGGCTGCGTCGTCTTTATAATGACGTGTTTTCACCGTCTGATGGTTCATTAGTTTGAAGACAAACATCATCTGTGTGATTCATGACACAATTCAAACAGGATCAACAAACTATCTGTCCCTCTTCCTGCACTAACAGACAAAGTTTTTATCGAATAAGGCCCCATGGTGGTCCACAGTGGGCGTGGCTGGCTGTCTGTCCTGCTTTGAACCATGGATGTATCAAGAAACCTGGAAAGAGCACTGGAGATGGCGCCTTCATTACTATGAAAGCTGCTCGGTAAAAGTTTGAGTGTGCACACTAGAGACCGTCCGAGCCGGATAACTTCCTGTTGAGCGCCCGACTAACTTGGATGGGAAGGAAACGATTAAATCTTGCGGCTCTGGACCGAATGGATTAAATTCTGATACATCAAACGAGTCTTTTCACAGGGATTGTTTCTTTCACAATGTAAGCTTATGGGAAAAAAGTATTTTTTGACCCTGTGTCGCTGTAAGTACATGGTTTGGGCTCTATGAAAAATGGGTTCAGATCCTGGAAAAACACAACATTTTCCCAACAACACCTATTCAAGTAACTACTCTACTCAAGTCTACTTTAAAAAGTACATTTTGCTAAAAAGAAGTGAATCAAGTACATAACGGAGTAAATGTAGCTCGTCTCTACCCACCTCTGGAAATAAGGTCCCATGATGGTCCACCAGAAATGGCAAAACATTCAATTTTTTTATCTCTAAACCTTATCTGGCTGGTCAGTTTGTTAAAGGCATCTAAACACACAATAAAATGCTTAAACCAACGTTAGCTCTCTATATTTACAGCTCGTTGGTTGAGATACAGGCTATACACTGTCAACAGCTGACTGAATGCTCTTTGCTGAGTCTTTTAAGGACTCGGTAGCTTCCTCCATGTCGAGCTGGGTCGGTCAAAGGTGCTAAGAAGAGGAGGTGGAGAAGGAGAAAGGAGTGAAGGGGAGGACGGACGAAGGAGCTTCAGGAGAGCTGAGGAGCTGATCGCACCACGCCGGGTCATCCAGGTTGATTTCAACGAACGGGTCGCTGGAGCAAACCGCTGAGGAAACCAAAGACATGGACACAGGCACAACCATCAGACATTATACTGAGTTATGTTTTCCAAAAATATGTAAACACTTGTTTCCGTTCTACTGCTACTTTCTATACTGCCATGTAGTTTAATTCTTACATATTGCACCTTTAAGAAAACTGTTCTGATGTTTCATTGGATGTTTTAGCAATGGCTTGTTTGTATCTATATAAAATATCTTACATGGGTTGTTGTTGTTTCCGATCTCCTCCCCAACAGTGTCAAAGAACAGGTCGGTACTGCTCAGTGGGCTGGTCGTCTTGTCAGCGGGGTCGTCGCCCAGTGAGGGACTGGTGTTACTGGTGGGTGAAGTCTCACCAGTCAGGCCGTTCGCATCGGACTGTCCCTGTGGAGCTGGGGTGACGGGCGGAGGTGGAACAGAAGAGAAGGAAAGGTAAGACAAGTGCAGTGTTTCCTGACCGAGCCGGTGTTGGTGCAGTGTTTGATTGGTGGGTTTGCTGAAAGAGTTTTAAACGCAGCCTACCGCTCTCTCCATTGGGGCCCTTCTCCTCTGATGTTGAAGTTGTGCCGTTGGCTACTGGAGGAGGTGAGAGGTCATCTGTGTTCACTTGGTCTTTAGGAGCTGGTCGTTCTGAGATACAACACACACAAACCCAAGCACACACACGTCAGGACACACCTCTCTGTGCAGCGGTCACGTTACAGCAGTTTAAATGTAACCACACACACCCAGGTCGTCCAGGTAGACTGGCTCAAAGGTGCCGGTGGGTTCGTTGTGATGGCTGACGGGAAGCGGACGCTGCAGGTCGAACGAGTACGTCTGCACAAACAAACAAATAAGTGAGCCTCAACTGTAACATGTTACAGTGAGGAGATGTAAAATATGTGTTGGAAAGCTTTTACCCTGGCAGCTCTCCTGAGTAAGTAGAGGATGACACACAGAACAATGATCATCACGATGATCAACACCAGGATCACATAACCTGGAGACGGAGGCAGAGAGAGACAGGTCAGTTTTGTTGGCTGTTGTAGAAACGTTGGGGCTCATCGGTGCCATCGATCAATGAACTGTGATGAGAACGCAAATCAGTTTGTACACATGATTACAATCTTTGGTTGGTGGGCTGGATGATTGGGGTTTTATTGGTTGGTTGAATGGTTGGTTGGTTGGTTGGTTGGTTGGTTGGTTGGTTGGTTGATTGGCTGGTTGATTGATTGATTGGATGATTGATTGGTTGGTTGGATGAATGATTGGTTCATTCAACCATTGGTTGGTTGGTTGGTTGGTTGGTTGATTTTACACAATTCATGCATCATTTCACAGTGTTTTATATATTTATATAATATTGAAAAACGTTGCATATGGAAGGGCATCGCATTCACCAAAGACTGAAGAGGTGTTTTCTCATACAGGATTATTATTCATATCTTATCCTATCTAGTCTGTGAAAATTTAAATCTGTATCAGATAATTAGAATAATTGGTCAAGTTATAATTGAGATACTTTTTTTTATGAATTCAATTTGTTTCCGTTGAATTATTTTACTAGGTCGGGGCCTTTGTGAGCTGGACATCATGTGTTAGCAGCTGCAGTAGGAGGAATATTGTGGTTCGTCCTGGTGAAACATAGATGAAATAATAAAACATACTTACCCCAGGATGACTGACCGCCTTGTACAATTCCTGCTAAAAGAAACAGACAGCTGGTTACTGTTCAGTTCTCTGAGGTTCAGAACATCAACACAAATACAGTGTTCATTCATGGTGGTACCACACTGCCCCCTAGTGGAGAACAGGAACAGGAGAAAGTTACAAATTGTGCTCTAACACTGAACAAAACTTTTGTCTTTTCAAAACAGACGTAACATTAAAGAGTCCTTGAGTCTAACAAGGATATCTAAGACTGAGGAATAAACAAAGTCCACAGATCAGAAAGTATCAGCTGAAAAAGAGAAGACATGTATTTTCATTACTTATTAATCTGCAGATTACTTTATCAGTGAATTAGTTCATTGCATCGGCTACAAAATGTCACCAATAAAACATCACGTCATTCATTCAACATTCTCAAGTTTTTAAAGCTGCAACGAGCAAATGTTGTAAAAAGTACCTAAAAGTCGTGCTTGAAAATTGAAAGTCACCCGTAGGAAAAGTACCTGATACTGAACATACTGAAGTATCAAGTTTTCCAGCAATAACTGTACTTCAGTATTAAGAGTACATTATACATATATTTACACGTATTCCAATATCCAGAACTTTTATGAATACTTGAATCAGAGGTTTTTCTTTTTAAAATCAATGAATTTTAAAATACCTTACTTTGGCTCTGCTGCAGCATGTAATCTGCTAAGTAACTAGTTACTAGAGTGATATTATGAATGTAGTAGAGCAAAACATGTACAATATTTGTCAGTAGTAGTGGAGTGGAAGTACAAAGTAGCGGAAAATGGCAATACCCGATTAAAGTACTTCAAAAATGTACAGTACTCGAGTAAATATACTTGAAAAAATCATTGTGTGTGACATAAAGTGACTTAGTAGCCGTTGCATGCGTGTCTGAACAGTTGTGTGTCTGATAGGTCTGAGTGTTTTACAGTGTGTGTGTGTGTGCGTGTGTGTGTGTGTGTGTGTGTGTGTGTGTGTGCGTGCGTGCGTGTGTGTGTGTGTGTGTGTGTGTGTGTGTGGCTAACAGTTACAGAGTATGTGAGCATGTGATGCTTGTGGTTTGACACACAGGAAGACAAACTGAAGCACACGACTCGTAAATATGCCTTTTGCATCCGCACCACTGTGAGCTACCTGTCGTGGGTGAAGTACCCGTCGTCGCTATAGTGACTGTTGTCGTCACGGCGCCGGCGCCACCCTCCGTCCCGCTGCCTGGCGTCGAGGCTGTCGGCTGTACTGTTGTGATGTCGGTTTGTTCATTGTTGTCGTGGTTGTAATATTCTTCTGCAGTCTGTAAAAGACAGCAGAGGGAAGTCAGTTTGTGTTCGACAGCTTCACGTACATCATTCGTACATCTGTGTACTGTATTTGTGAGCAGGTTGAATTAAATGTAAATTAGGCTGTAAATGTGTCGCTCTTTGGTTGTGACTTCTGTATTTCAACTGTGAAGATGTCTCGTTGTTTCTTGGTAGTTTGACTCTTTAACGAACAGAAATAGTTTAACGTTAAGTTTTAAAGAAGCAGTTCACCCAAAAATGTGAATTCGGTCATTATCTCCTCGCACCCATGCTGATGGTTGGTTGATCGGTTGTTTTGTTATTTGTTTTGTTTTTTTGGTTGGTTGGTTGTTGATTGGTCAGTTGGTCGGTCGGTTGGATGGTTGGTTGGATGGTTGGTCGGTTGGTTGGTCGGTCGGTTGGTCAGCAGGATTACATGAGGACTACTGAGCAGATTTCTGTCAAACTTGTATGGAGGATGGGTCTTGGCCCACAATGGATCATTTCATGTTTTCTTTTTTTACCTTTATAACAAGCCTCCACCTACTTCTGTTGTTTATCAGAACGCTGCAACGCTGTTTTGCTGTGAAGCTCCAGAAATTATTGTGGACTACGAAACTTCATCTGACTCTCCATCAGCATGGAGGGAGGAGATAATGACTGGATTAAATTTTTGGGTGAACTGTTCCTTTTACTTCAAACACACCAGCCTGGTCAGTGGCTTCTAGGTTTGACTCTGTTGCTACAAGTGAAACAAGCTAATCACCTCGTCAAAAATGTTGAACCACCTCTGTAGTGTGATCCAGAGTTTACTGGGCTGGTTTTTATACAGTTACCTTATTGGCTGGTGAAGGCCCATCTGTTGCCATCGTTGATGTATTAGTCTGAGGAGAAAGGGAGGCCGACGCGTGGCCGAGAGCTTCATCTGTTTCAGCAGTTGCCAGCGGCTGAGTCGGAGGGGAACCTGTGTCTGACATGGAAGAGACACACGTGAATCAGCCAGATGTTTTCTGAACCCTCACACAACACAGGACAGATGCAGGATGTGGACAGTGTCAGCGTGGTTATGACGGATGGTTTTACACGTACACAGGAACATCAGAATGGAAGAAATATGCAGAAAACATCAAATTCACCATAATAGAAACACTGTTGGATCGACCAAATCTCAGGAATAAGTCTTAGCTGAGTACGTTTCTACAAAACCACAGAAAAGACTAAAACTGGACGTTTGTTTATGTTGAATTTTCTGTTTCTCTCCTGTCACTTTGTTGCGCATATACTCTGGTTAGGTTTGGGCATAAAAACACTTGGTCAGGTTTAGGAAAACATCACGGATTGGCTTAAAACCCCAGTTTAGGTCGCCACGATCACAGACGGGTATGGTCTGACTTCCCGTGAAAAACACTTTAAAAATATCCGGCGGTGTGACTTGAACTCCAGTCGGCCGTTTGGCAGCCTCGTCACCACCACCTGCCCCTCAACTTCCTGCTGTAACAGGTGGTTAATAAGCACATAATGTGAAGCTGCCACATTGGGTACACATGTCAACATTGGACATTTCTGTGGTTTGCAGAAAGGTTAACTGCTAACTTTACATCCTGGTGTCTGGGCTGGTCCAACATGTCAGTTAGACCTCAGACTGGTAATGACAGTTTGAGGTGGCAGGTTGTCATAGTAACACAAAAAAAACTTCCTGACGTGACTGTCATTGTCCGTCCTCGAGATCAGCTCGCTATCAGCAGTTTAATAACATTTGGGAACCTCTGCCATGTACAGTACAGGAGAGCTACAACAAATCACTGATTAATCAAGTCTGCTGTCACTTACTCGTTGTGTCATTGACAGACTTGTCACCTTGTGGATCAGCAGTTCCACCTTCTCCTCTGGAAAACGAAGACATTGCTAGAACTGAGACAGAAAAACAGAGTGAAGTTATTACACAAGGCCTCAAACTGTATGAAGCAGAATCATTGGAAACACCTGTAAATTAAAGTAAATATCTGTCAGTGAAGAAAACAGAACATAAATGAACACATATCCAGCGGCGGAAGAAATACTCAAATCTTTTACTTAAATGAAAGAAGCAATACAACTGTGTGGAAATACCCTGTTACAAGTCTAACATCACCAGAGTATTCCCATCAAAATGGACTTAAACACACGATATGTAATTTCTGCTGCTAGGAATAAACACCTGGACCTTCACCTGCTTGCTAGTTTACACTTAATGTGCAGGAACGTTATCTGGCTGGTAGTGAACACTCCACTGAACAACCACCGCTGCTGAGGGAAATCCATCCGACACGACTCGGGCTAAAACGTTTACAGATGAGGTCATGTTTTAAAGTTTTAATCACGTCACCTTCGCCGCCTTCCTTCCTCTCTGACTCTCTCCCTGCCGTGATAGCGACAGGCGACCAAATGAAACGTTAGCTTGAGTAAACACAAGTCGAGTCGGTTTTTAGACAGTTTAATCCAGAAATCTTACATATTATATCTTAAAGAATGGCCCATTTCATATTATTAGATTGGATTGTAATTATTGATGCATGAATGTGTTTAATGAAGCAGCTGTTAAAAGTGGAGCTCCCTAATCTTACGTCTGAGTTGTCATACAGTCGTATAAATAACGCTTTTTGGGATTGTTGTTGTGGCCTAAAATGTCTAAACTCACAACAGCTTTTCTAAAACATTACAATGCATGTTGCAGTGATCTTATTAGGTGTTTTTGTCAGTCTCTGATTTTGTAACAGCTTCTGTCAGTCGATGACTTCCATTTGTTGCATGTGGCACAAAACAGTTTACCCTGCTGCCGTGCAGAACATCAGGGATTCGCCTTTCATGGTGTAAAGCTGTAATGTTTGTTGGTAGATGTGAGTTGTTGTGTTGCACGTCTGCAGCCTCACAACCACAAACAAGCTCTAATACGTGCACGTGTGGCTCAACAGAATTAGGTTGGTCGTGCAGAATTCACAGGGATCGGTTGAATTTTGCGTTAATTGTGGCGATCACAACGTCACTACTTCCTGGAGGGACTGATGAACAGAGTTGGTTACTTTCCACCTCTGCGCTCGTCTGCACATAAACTCAGTCAAAGTTATCAGGTGGGTTTGCTGATGGTCTCTTCACAGAACTGCTGCTGCAACAAGTTTTCATATGTGTGAAAAGGACGAACACTGGTGTGAAAATGTGAGCAAAGAAGTCGGAGAAGATCATGTAGGAGCACATTAATCTTATATTTACTCACTTATACTTCTTTTATTGTTACTCTGACCTCTGACCTTTGAGCTATGTTCTGTTGGTGAAGCTCAATCCTCCTAACAGCTTTTTCTTTTTTAATATATAATGCATGAATCTTCTACGGTTCATATTTGATACATGCGCACCGGAAAGGAAACTATTTATTCATTATGTTGATTCAATATAACATTTTCTTATCATTTCTGTTGCAGAACAAGTTACAATACAGAGGAATCTATATTAACACGGTCGTGGTTTCATATTGAAACAAAATAAAATCAGTAAATTTGCAAAAACCTGCGTTATTTTGCTAATTTAAGGTGGAATAAATGAGGCTGAGCTAATAGTTTTCCGGGGAAATAAACCTCGAGGCGACAGTGAAAATAAATAATGTGGATTTCATTTGAAATTATTAACGCACACGCAGTTTTATATTTCATAAAAATGATCAGATACACTTTTCTCTTTCTTGAAGTGTTTTGCATCCAATTTCGTGACATTTCAAGCTTCCTCTCGTTAATTTATTCACCTGTATCGCAGCGTTTGTCTGCTCCGTATTACTTCCTGTGTATGCCAGACGTCCTTGAATGAACCCTTGAATCATTGGATATTCAAGTGTTTGTTACTGCAGAGGCCACTCACTGGAGATTACAGCAGAACTTCTTACGATCGGCAGTGAAGCCACGAGGCTTCGTGTCAAAACAATCCAAGCTCGAGCCTCGGGAGTTTTGAATGTTGGCGTGCGAGCGAGCGCGGGAGCCCCGATCGAGTTCACCTGCAGCGTTTCTATTCTGCTTTTATTCACTCTAAATCAATAAATCAGAGCTTGTCATCAGTCTGAAAAACAACACAAACAAAAGGAAGTACGTTTGAGATGAGACTTACTGAGGAAGCAGAGGAGACTCCACGAATTCTTCATGGTTACGATGATGATACTTCTCTTTTTCTTTCTAAAAATAAGTCTCTAAAGATGGTGGATGATCATCAGCGAGGCAGCCGAGTGTCCTTTAAATGGATTTAATTTGTTCCTTTTTCCACGACCGTCTTCCTCTAACCTCCGCTCTCACTTCTTGTCTGCAAGCTCTCTGCTTCGAACCCTCTCTCTCTTCCTGTGTCTGCAGCTCGCTCTCGCTCTCTCTCTCTCACATCCTACCTGCTGCTCTCTTCTTGCCTCTTACAATGTTAAAGGAACAGTTCACCCAAAAATGTGCACAGCAAAACAGCGTTGCAGAATTCTCCTAAACAACTGAAGTAGCTGGAGACCAATAAAACATTAAATGGCTCCGTACAGCTCGTCTGAAGTAGGTGCATAAGCTCAATGGAAAAAACTGACTGGATTTGAAAAGATAAAAGATTTACATGTTTGGGCGACTGTTCCTTTAAGGGATACACTGTAAAATAATATTTTAGACAAGTCTTCATCACTTGGAAAGGACATACATATTTTGTCCATGCAGGGTGTATTTATATTCTGGTATTCATTCTTTTCAGCCTGCAATCACATGTTTCTCTACTTTAACTTGTCCTCTCCCCCTCTCTGTTTCTGAACATCCCGCCACCCTTACTCTCAGTCTCTCTCTCTATATATATATATATATACAGTACATAACACTCTCTGTGTCTCTCTACCCTCTAAATCTCTCTCGGTATAAGTCAGTATTCAGGAACTGAGTCATCGACCACAGCGCTAGCTCCACATCGACACAGGATGCTCACTCAGTTTTTGACTTCTTACCTCAGTAACACAGTGTCGGACCTGCCGAGTGCTTTTTCTCACTTTGTCATGTTTGAAGACACATACAGTACAGAAGACCTTTAATGTCGTACTTTTATACAATGATTTGTCTACATAAATGTTATCAATATGACCGTTAATTGATATTTGACTGTTAAAAAAACAATGAAATGCTTTTATGAACCATTTATCAAGCAATTGTAAACATCACTTGCATAATTATAATTAAGAAAGTGGAAAATAATATGAATGCATTTTATTTGTAAGCAACAATCAAGTCACCCAAAGACACTTTACAAACCAAATGGATAAAACAGGTAAAACAATGCATTCATTACATTCACTGAGGTCTCAGTTGCAGCCTAGATGAAGCTACAGATGTGCACCAATGCAGACTCCAGATGTTAGGACGAGCCACAGTGACGGTCCAGCCTTCCACAGTGCGGCGTCTGGAGAGAGGAGAGATTCAGTTCAATAAAAGAAAACAAAATGGAAATGTACTTTAAAGCAAATGTGGTATCAAACATAAAGAAACACATTCTGAAGGTCTGAAGAGTAGCATCAAAAACTGTGCCATCAAAGTTAAAAGAGTCCGGCACAATTTAGTTCTTCTATCTGGATATCCATTAGGGCCTGACTGTGCTTGTGTCGACAGCTGCTGCAGTGCGATCAACACCCTGGTTTTTATCTGTTGGTTTTTTATTTGACATCAGTGTTTATCAGAGGCTTTTCAGACATAACATGTGGCATCGTCTGCAAACAGACACACCAAATCCTGTCATGCCACAGCTGGAGATTATAAAACTTAGACTTTTAAGTGTAGTGTTCAATAAAATGTCATCTCTCTCTGTAGTCAACGTGGGCATACAGAAGTTTCACCTGAAGTTTAAAGGAAAAGAAGAATGAATCCAAAACACAACCAAAAATAAAATACAGTAAAACAAAATGTAAAAGTAAACAATTATGAGATGAAATGCTGTCACTCACTCAAAAAGATGAGTGGATGTCAACCAGAGGAGAAAGAGGTTACCTGAGGAGGAAGTGGTTGAGTTTTCAGGTGTTTCAGGTGATTCAGGTGTCATGACGTTGTTGTCGTCACCACTGCCAACAGGAGAATCTTCATCATCAGACTGTTGGAATTCATAATCATAATCACCGTCCCCCCTTTCTAACACATTTGTAGCACCTATAAGGAACAAAAGAGCAATTTCAGCTTGTCCGACCCGTCCTGTGTGTGACCCGTCCTGTGTATGACCCGTCCAACCACCCCAAACGCCTCCCAACTCGGCCTTGACTTGGATTTTCTCGGTCTTTAAACCACTTCAGAAGATGAGGGCCTCCAGACATGTTGCTGTCTGCCTCCACACAATCAATTACTGTACCTAGCTTCAGCCAAAGCCAGGCTAGCTGTTTCCAGTTTCTCTACTAATCTGAGCTAACCTGCTAATGGCAGATGCATCTTAATAAACCCTACCAGCATGAGAGAGGCATCAGTCTTCTTTTTTCTGTTATCTTAACAGCTTTTTACTGTCTTGACACATCGCAGTCTCGTGAAGGCTAAAGATGGCACAGATTCACAGAATAAACGGGGGTTTGACACCCTCAGGCTAATACCTCTTTCCGAAAGAGGAAGAAGGCACTGACTGGACTGTGATGATGATTTTATTGCTGCTGTGGACGTCTTACCTGAGGCCTAAGTCGCTATTGAGTCCTTCGATCGTAGACCATGAACTCACCAATCACTGTTCATTCTACACAGTTTTCTGAATGTTCTGCAGTCTCTCATTTACAGTGACGACGCCTTCAGGATGTTTTCTGTGCCGTTTGTAATTGATGAAAGTTAATAAATCAGAGAGTCTTGGCTGAACCAGATGTAAATATGTTAAATAGTGGTTTATTGCTGTCATGTCATATCATCGTTCTTTTCTTCTGATTTGATTAAGATTGATAATCATTAAGAAGTTGTGCTTACCGGACAAAGATCATTACAAAACACATTTTTCAATTGTAAAAAACAAAAAATCAGATTTAGCAGATTCGTATCTTTTAACGTGTTGAAGCTTTTTCGTTTCTCTGACTCACCGACAGCCCAGATCAGCAGGTAAACCTTGATCATCGTCATCATCATCATCACCTCTTGAACGATTCTTCTTTTTCTTCTTCTTCTTCAAACGTGAGGCGTACACCCAGTTCCTCCAGCTGACTGACTGGCTGCCACTTCACGACTGTATCTTGTGTGCACCAAGACAGGAACCGGCTAACCACAGTGTGTCGAGGCGGCTTTTCGAAATGGCAGACTTCACACCCCAGCTGATAATTGGCTCAAGTTCAAAGCAGTCAATGACGAGAGACAAATATTTTTTTTTTATCACGTTTGGATTGCACCATGAATTACACATTTGATGTCTGACAATTTAGCTGTTAAAACGAAGCATCCAGTTAGTTCGACGAACAATACGAACACCGCTTAGCAAAAAGCGCCGATCGTGGCTGCTTTTTCACGCTTTAATCTGTTAAAAAAAACTTCACTCTTTTAAAGTAAAAGCCATTAATCTGTAATACAGCGTTTCCTGAGATGCCTGCTGACCTCTGAGCTATTGATTGACAGCTTATTTGACCTGTTTGGAGCTTCTATGTGTGCCCTGTGTCCGGCAACAGCCAACAAGTCATTGTATAGACAGGAGACCCAGTCCTATTTCCCTGTTCTTGTTTTGACAACTTGCCAGTTAAGTGTCTGGGAGTTTCAGTAGTGCATCAAACTCCTACAAAAACAGTCTTCTTATTCCCAATTACCATTTCAGTCACAATATTCCATGATTAAATGATGACAAAATGGCAAAAAGAAGTGCGATTGCGGATGCTTTTTCAAAAAACTCCTCTCATATCACAGCAGACAGCCAGCCTCACCATTTGAACATATCCAGTAATATATAGTTTATATGTGTTGGAAATTATGCAAGTTTATGTAGTTTTATGCACTTTGCCTTCTGAAAAAGCTGGGTTTTTTTGATCGAAGCACTTGTTTTACTACATCGTCTTGCTCAATATACGTCACTAACAACCATCACGGCTGTCACTTCGACACCAAACACGTAATAAAAAATGTGTTGTAATGTAAAAATTTAGTTTGATTGTTTGCCTCCGTTGTTGTTGACGATCATCTTACAGTAAAAAAAGGCGTTGGTAACTTACAGACCCCTGATACCTCCAAATACATTCAATACCATTTAAATAAACAAATCTGATTTATAATAAACTAGTAGAAACAGACTTAAAACAAGAGAAAGCAAAGCTCAACCGTCTGAAAATCAGATTGTCAAAATCAGTTTATTTATTTCCACATCATTTTGGCAATAATTTATTCAAAAGGAGAAACTGTGCTTCACCAGCAGGTGGCAGTGTCGACGTTCAGCAGGTTGGTCCATGTCTCCATGGTAACACAGTGTGTATTATGTAGAGAGGCTGCATAGGAGCACGACAGCAAATCATTTCAACCTTTTCTTTAGATAAAAAATGGACAAAAATGAAAGAAATCTGCCAACAAAAATCAGACACTTTACATTAGAAGAGCAAATGAGATAACGTCAGATCTGATATTTGCATAAGACAGAAGATACATCTTGGTTTCTTGCACTGAAATCTCTGCGTAGGTCAAAGTAAGGCTTCGTCATCACTCTGTGTGCGTAAAGACACATCAGGAAAACATGAAAACAACAGGAAGACACGACTGATCTCAGAGGCTCCTCCTCCTTTGATTCAGATTTTCATTTGCAGCATCAAAATTTAAAATGTAGAACTTTGATCGGCTGTAGCACATGTGAAACTGTGTGATTTATAACAATACTGGTACCGGAGAGCGTCTCTTGTTTGGTTTGTTTAGAGTCCAGACATTAAAGTAACATCTGCCTGGAGTGAGTTATTTTAAAGGCATACTATGCAGGATCTGTCGGTTACTGTGTGTAAACACACCATTCGAAGGTGCAGCGAGTCTTTCTAGAGAAAGATAGTTGATTCAAGAGTCTGATTGTCTTACATCTTTTGTAAAATAACAAAACAAGAAAGTACAGGGAGACACTGCCACATAGTTCTAGTAGATCATAAGTGATGATTGAGAGGGAGTATTTGTGCATGAGTCTATATACTGTTCTTAGATAGCCTACCTTTAAAAAATAAATATGTAAATGTGTGTGAGTAGCAGTAGGATTGTTTAAACTGTTGACACAAACTCTGCAGTTCACCAAAAAACAGACCTTCTGGAGAAACAAGACGGGAACGGTTCATTTAAAAAGGGGTTTAGTTGAGTAGATGGTCCTCCTCTGCCTCCTGCTGTCCATCTGCAGTATCAACTAACTGAACTTAAATGCTCCATTACTTGGTGGTAGTACTGGCCCTAAAGCTCGTTTTGAACGGCATCAGGTTTGCTCTTAAAGCTACAGTTGTTATCTTTGAAGCATTTTTGTTATATTTGTAGAAAATACTGTCACATCCCGACAGCAATCAATAAATCAGCTCCTTCCAATCGTTTCACTGGGGTCACATGTAACGACCTGCCTGCTCATTGTGCAGGATGACTCTTCCACAAGCCCAGGTGGATTTACTGCTAAAGCTATGAGCAAGCTAGTAACATAAGAATGGCAGAGAAAGTTTGAAAAAATGGCCGCCACAGATATTTACTACTTGTGCAAAGTTTTTTCATAAAAGACCATAGAAAACTATTTGCACCAATCTCATAAATATGTCGAAAAACGTCGACTTATCTTCAAAATAATTTCATCATCTGCATATAAATACCATCCATATTCACACAGGGGGAAAATATTCAAGTGCTGCCAGGAATATAAACATCGTGTACATACAAATCTATGCATAGAAACAATAATCACTCACATGTTGCATCACAGCTCCGAGTGCAATTTATGTGCATGTGTTGTGCTTGTACTTTTAGGTTTTTAGATCACTGAGTCTTCATAAAGCAGCTCCTTGACTCGCTAACAGACCAGCAGATCGTTGTCAGCGGCTGTTACTCCTCAGCGGAGCAGTCCGGTGCGATGCTGTGCTCCTGTGCGGCGGCGGCCAGCTCTTTCAGGAACTCTGCGAACAGGACGATGGCGAACACTCGGCTCTTGGCTTGGGGGGGAATGGGAGGGCAGGGCGGCAGGACGCTGAGAGGAGGCAAAGCAAGAGCGTTCCTCATGGTGCCGTTAGGAAGAGATGGGTCCAGGATGATGTCCCCGCCCGGAGACTGGAGGCACTCTGAAAGACACGAGGACATGTGATCGTGAAGCAACAAGAGGCTTCAAACAAAGTCAAAACAGCGTCTGAGATTCCTCCTGTCAGACTAGACCTTCCCAATAACATATTTGGACGAAAACAAAAATCTAGTTTTGTCTTCTGTAGACGAACTGCAGCTAAAGCCTCCAGTTGGGTGTTTTACCGTGTGTGTGTTCATTTACCTCTAAACTTGCTGTCTTGGTCTTTAGCTAACAGGAACCTCCAGGCCTGAGTGATCAGGGCGGGATAGTCCGGTCTAGCCGACACGTAGCGCTCTATCTGAGCGTGCACCGACACTAACACCTGAATACAAACACACACGTACAGAGGATTAACAATACAAAACAATGGACTGTCTGTGTGTGTGTGTGTGTGTGTGTGTGTGTGTGTGTGTGTGTGTGTGTGTGTGCGTTACCTGGTACAGTGTGCGGACGTTGGGCTGGTTGTGTGTGTCTGTGCTGAGCAGGAAGGACCTCAGCAGAGGTTGCGGGTACGACACCAGCTGGGCCAGGATACCCGTCACCAGCAGGTTCACAGCGATGGAGTTTTCCAGAAGGTTCTCCAGCCGCGACAGCAGGACGCTGATGAACGGACCTGTTGCATCATGGGAAACTACAGGTCAGTGTGTGTGTGACAGGGAGAGAACACTTTGACATCTAATTCCTGAAAAGCACAGACCTGTGAATGGAACTCCAAGCCTCCTGCTGCCTTTCTTACTGCTGCTCCTCCTCTCCTCTCCTTCCTCCTCCTCCTCCTCCTCCTCTTCCATCGCCTCCTCCTCTGCCTCCTCCTCTCTGTCGTCCCACGAGGAGCCAAACACAAAACCTTCGCCCTCGTCTTCCAGTTTTTGCCTCAGTGCTCGGACTCGTCTCCTGAACATGCTGATGTCATCTGTGATGTCATCACAGTCTGGCTCCACGCCCAAAGAGAGCATGAGCTCTTGGTATCGGGACAGGAAGTCGTCATTATTAGTGACCTTGTTACCAGGCAGGTTTGGAGACTTGGCATCAGTTGCACACGGCTGTAGCTCAGATTCTGAATGGCCATTGGGTAAAGGGCTTGTGGATAAACCGTGATGTTGTGTGTGGATTTGATTCAGTTTGCAGTTTTGCTGAAACGTCTTCCCGTCTTCATCCGTATCATCACATTCGTCGATGATGTGATTCTTTACATTAAAACCGTTGATGAAAACCTGACGACCCCTTGTTTCTCCTTGTACTTCAATCCTCCTCACCTCCTCTTCTCTGTCGTCTCTCCTCCTCCACATCTCCTTTCCACAATCCGCACTCCTCCTCCTCACCTCCTTCCCATAATCCTCGCTCCATCTCCGCTCCTCCTTCCCTCCGTCCTCGCTCCTCCTCCGTGTCGACATTATACTATTAACCGTTTCCATCACCGTCCTCCCTGTTGTCGTTAACATTGTTGTGAAATTTGTTGTCGTCGCTGCTGTTTGCACTCGTTGGCCGTTTGAGATGCTTCCACGTGCCCGTCGATTCGCTGCCATGATTCGCTCCAACATGGCCGCCTTTGTGTCTTTCTGTGCGACGAGATCGTAGACCAGAACATCGTCCTCAAACTCAGACTCCTCCACATAGGAGCCATGCACCAGCTTGGTGGCAGTGCGTCGCATCTCCTGGATGTGTCGAGGAGGCAGAGGGGAAGGTGCAAGTGTAGTAATACTCCTGTCGACCTCCATGCTCACGCCGCCATTTGCTAGAGCCAGATCGTCATCTGCAAAGATGTCGTCCCACTCCAGCTCCAGGGCCGAGCTGGCTCTTCCCACCTGGTTTCCCACGGAGACGGTATCCGAGGAGGACGGGGTGGGGGAGAGGGCTAAAGGGGGAGGAGTGACAACCAAAGAGCAGATGGAGTCGCTCTTGCCTCGCTGAACGATCTCTTCTTCGTCTTCTGCATCATCCCCTGGTGTGTCAGATCGGTATTCATGAGGCGAAGGGTTGATCCCGTCATACGGAGCCGACCAGAACCGACATGCCCTGCAGAAAAACAAAACTCATCAGAAATTTAAAAAAAAATTTAAATAAAATCAAACTCCAGCATGTAAAGATCAAGTCAGCGTCATTAGCAACTTTAACTGAACATCTTATGCTTTTTAGCCATGCCAGCGGTACAGGCCCAGAGCCAATAGCTCCGCCTGATCATGGAGGAACCTAAAAGCTGAGACTGACCTGTGTGAAGTGGAGATGGCCTGACGGGCGTCCCAGAGGTAGTGGAGATAGTTTACATCCATCAAAAAGTCTGAACCTCGACAGTAACCCACACTGTCTGACACCGACAGATCTGACACAGACAGACAATCTAAGTTAACATAAACGTGTATTACAGAGTATTCACGTGTGAGGCGTTGATGTGCGTTGGTCGTACTGACCTGCTCCTTTGGGCCAGTGGATGTGCTCTGAGTGTGAGCGTGTGTTAGTGTTGTGAAGGTTCCCCGGACACCAGGAGGGCATGAGGAGCAGGAAGGAGGCGGCGCTGGAGGAGTAACAGTCCCTCTGCTGCAGGGAGCAGCGCTGCTTCCTGCTCAGGTGACTGCAGGGAATCAGATACCTGAGGACACGGACACTTCCTGCTCAGTCACAGCAGAGTGAAATATCACAACAACTATAGGACGCAGTGCTCTCATTGGTCAGACCAGCCTATAATCATTATATATTTCTAGCCCACTGATAATATGATTTTTCCCTCATAATTGAAGGACAAATTACGGCACAAAGGAAGCAAATCAAAACAGGAAGTGGCATTGTTTTCCCTGGTCACTATCGGCAAGTAACAATGGAACAACTGGAATAACAGTGGGAGAAGAAGCCGCCTGCTGATGGAGGAGGCAAAGAAGGAGAGTGATAGAAACGGAGATAAAACAAGAGTGACCAGACGGACATTCACTTGATGGAGACACTCCGGTGTTGTGTCAAAGTCCGTTCCCCCGTTGATATGTGTTTCCTCTTAGCACCGGGACATGAGACGGTTGGAAAGTTGTCTGTTTCCGTTATAAGTATATCTCGTACAAGTATAAGCCAAATACTTACTATACTTGTCAAAATAAACTAAGTCAACTGAGATGGATCTATGAATCTGTCACACTGACCTGAACACCAGCTGCAGCATGACGTCTTCACAGAAGAGACCGATCAGAGTCCTGAACAGAGCCAGAGACACCGTACCCAACTGATGGACACACATACAGGTAAAGGTCAAGGTAGAGCTCACTTACATGTGTAAAGAGTCATTAAAACAGTGGATTGTGCTCAGTGTGCTACCTGGAAAGGTGTGTTGACCCGGCTGACCAGTGTGTCCAGGATGTGCACGTTGTCATGTGTGTGCAGCAGGATGAAGGACAGGAAGGTCTGCAGGAGGGCGGGCTCAGGGATGGAGCGCAGGAACAGGTCCAGGTACGCCGTGGTGGTCATCACCTCCTCCACCGTCAGCTACACACACACAGACACACACAAAATGCACAGTGAAATTATACCTCCAATGTATTTAAATCCTGCTGGAATTATTGTGATAACGTGTGAATTTTCACCAGGGAAACAAGAACATCACATGAGCTCTGTAGTGGTGATTTCATCATTACATCGTTCAGACCTGAACCCTGAACCCTCTCTACACGCAAATAAACATGTACATCACTGGGACAGACATGATGTGTTTTTACACAGAGTAAGAAAGCACTTAATGTAGAACATCTGCTGAATTTACAAGAAGGCCCAAATAATGAAGAATTTGTCAGAGACAGAGATTCACAAGGTTTATAAAGTTCCTCCAAACTCAACAACTCACTAAACTGAGTGATTTTTAAAGGGAGTCTGGTGTAAATGGTGAAATCAGTTGCTAAATGTCGGCAGGTAATTTGCACCTAAGACACGGAAGCAGGCAAGAAAACAAATAACGGAATGTGTTGCATTTAATGCAGAATTCACAAGAAGGCATGAAGGATTTTAAATTGGTCATAGCTGTTTAACCAAGTTTTATTTTAAGCCTCTCCTCACGCAAATCTCTCAGAATTGTGCAATTTGTTAAGGGTGTCTGGTGCATTCACACCTGAACGTAGATGTAAATACCAGATCTGAACAGGCCCTATTTGTCCTCTGACCCAGAAGTATGGCAGCACCTCAAAACATCACACAGGACAATAAGGAAACAGAGGCAGTGGTGATGAGTGGTACCTTGTGCAGAGCAGGAGCCAGTACAGGCACCAGGAAGCCGTTGTAGATGTAACTCAGCAACTGAGAGCGGATGGAGGGATGAGCGACCTGAGAGAGACGGACAGCGAGTTGACTGTAGGACTATTCAATGTGTGTGTGTGTCTTTTTGTGAGTGTGTGTGTGTGTGTGTGTGTGTCTTTATGTGTGTGTGTGTGTGTGTGTGTGTGTGTTACCTTGGTGACAGCACTACAGAAGTCCAGCGAGTGCAGGAAGTGGACGAGAGCCGGAACCTGTTGAACCCAAACACCAGGTGAGAGCGACGTCATCATCAGTCAATGAAATTTAAGTAGATGATTTAGGCGAGTTGATCATTTTCAGGGGTGAACTGTTCCTTTAAGTACTTTCTCTCCCTCATCACCTTCTGGCTTCATCCGTTTATTCATTCATCACTCAAATATCATCGTCTCAACCCTTTTTCATTGTGCTAACAAACACAGTGTTACCTGCTGCCAGTCCGCCTGGTCCAGACAGTGCCAGTCTTCACTGTAGACCTGCAGCCTGGCTGGAAGAGACGAGTACAGACCAGACAGACCTGTGGCCAGCACCTGTCAACACACACACACACACACACACACACACACACACACGAAGGCAGGTTAGCATTTCAAGCACTCCGGCTTTTGTGGAAATTAAATTCCAGTGCAGATTCCAGTGTTTTGTTAATGAAGAGCAGAGACTGAGGGCAGAGTAATGACTCATTTAACGGGATCAGTTGGGTCAAAGATCGTTAAAGCAATAGTTCTACATTTGGGGAAACATGTATATGATGCCGCTGTTATATTTGTAAGGTAAATATGAAGCCACAACTGTCAGATAATTAGCTTAGCTTAGCATAAAGACTGGAAACGGAGGGAAACGGGTAGCCTGGTTCTGTCCAGAGGTAAAAACATCCACCTAACAGCACCTCAGTGCGTCTCCGTTTTCTTGCAGAGAGATCTTTATATTCAGTATGACACCAACAGTGTGTTAGTTTAGCTTAGCTTAGCATAAAGACTGGAAACAGAGGAAAGAGCTAGCATATCAATGCCTCCAAAGCTACCCAGCTGTTGGCTACAGCTGGGTAGCTTAGCTTGACCTTCATGACCCGTAACCTTAATGTAAACATACGAGAGAGGTTTAAATCTCTTCGAAAACAAATCAGTGTTTTTCCCAAAATGCAGAACTATTCCTTTAGTAGGAGAGGAGAGAGAAAAAGAGAGAAGAAATAAACAACAACAACAACAACAGCAGCAGCATCAGTCTCGTTAACAATCAGGCAACCGTCCAATCACGTGCAGACTTACTAATCCCTCTCTGTGTACGAGCCAATCTCACACTGGTTTACTAATCTGCTCGCTACATAAAGATTGAGGTCAGAGTGTGGTTACATGGGCTTAAACCTCACACACACACGCACACACACGCGCACACACACAGGTGGCACGTGTTTAAGTGTCTTTGCTCGCCCTTTCACAGACACGCTCCCTCCCTCTCTCTCTCTCACAGTGAAGGATCCAACATGGCCGACACTTAATTTTTACATCTGTGCGACGTCAGTGTTTCTTAACAGCTGCTGGATGGATTCAGCAGATGTTAGCGAGCAGACAAGCTAAACTAAAACACTGGAGGATTTCACCTGCTTACATCAGCACGTTAGCGCTGAGCTCAGCCTCACAGAGCTGCTAGCATCACAGTCTTGTTTGAAACTCTAATTGTTTTACTGTCATTAACATTTTTAGTTTTACATGTTTTTAGATTAATATATTCATACGTTTGTATTATTATTAATTGTATTTAGTGTTTTCTGGTCTGTCCGTTACTAAATTACAGTAATTTTAAACTTAGGTACAAAATTCAAAAGTTTATTATCTATTTATTTCCTGTAAATGACCTCTCGCTGGCCACCAGGGGGCGGGATCACTGTTTTCTTTGTCCAGTGCTGAAGTTCATGACAGAAAAACATTCCCATCATCCTCAGCTGTACTTTGTCTGCATGTTAGCATGTCGATGTTAGCATTGAGTTGTAGCACAGGGCTGCTAGCGGCTGTGGACTTCATATCTCTTGATTATTTTGTTCTTTATTTATTGTAATTGTCAGTGTTTTTCTTGACATTAAGGTTTTAAATGCTTCTTCATCTTGTGATATCTCATCTCATCTATACATTTCTCGGTTGCTTTTCCTTCTTCCTTCTTCTCCTCTTCCTCAATTTGTTTTTTAATTAACTGCCACTGTATCTCTCTCTCACTGTCACACACACACACACACACACACACACACACTCCCTGAGGAGGCAGCGTGAGCTCATTAGTTTATTACATAACTTGTGATAATGAGATTACAATGCAGAGGGGAGATGAATGGAGCGCCGCACCAAACAGACTACAGACTCCACTAATTTAAACAATAATCTCATTCATAAAAAATGTATTGAGCGGGTTATTAGAGGCCCTTTTTAATCTGTTAACTCCAACCAATACACGCGCTTTTATCCTGCTTTCATGCACTCAGAAAAAACATGTTCATGTCCTTTTTCTTCCTTAGCTAAGCTCAGCGAACGTGGAAGAACTGGCAGCTCTGCTCAGAAAACAAACCTTTACATTATCCACAGCTGCTTTGACTAATCTGTGTGATATAACTTTTTAAAGCTTTCTGTGGCTTTTAGGATCCCTTTTTTGTTCTGTTGCATCTATTGCCACAATGGCAGCTAACGATCTGGATAAGTTGTCAGAAAGGTTGATAAAAGAGATCACACGCTCTTCTTTCTTCCAAGTTTTCAGTCTATGACACCATGTTAACCTTTTATCGCTGTGTTCAGTTTTAAGCATTCAAAATATGGACGCCAGAGGCAAAGACAGCAGAATGCAACTCGACTAATGGGCTTATCTCTGTGATCCACGTCTACTGAGAGACGCTGAGTAAATCCTTGACATTTCCAAGTTTAGGAGACACGAGATGACCCTGAAAACTGGTGCTAACAGACGATGAGCGCAGGCGTCTTGGCCTGAACCGTCAAGGTTGAGTGACGAAGGATCCAAACTATCTTATCCTCGATATTTCCTGTTTATACGTGTGTGTGTGTGTGTGTGTGTGTGTGTGTGTGTGTGTGTGTGTGTGTGTGTGTGTGCACTCACAGGACAGAAGTATGTGTTCTCGGCGATGTGCTTGGCGACTCGAGGATCGGAGGCCGACAGAGACATGATGAGCAGCAGAGCATCTCTGGCCTGCTGACCGACCGAACCCTGCCTGAGGGAGAGAGAGGATGAAGGTGGTGGTCCGGCTGTGTTATGTTCTGGTAACTTGACCCAAACCCGCCCAACCCAGGAGTCAGTTTCAGGTCATGGTTGTGTGT